>NC_136268.1:32396661-32510041 GCF_964187855.1 Myxine glutinosa
TCAAAAGGTTACGGACGGATTCAACGAAACTTGGTGGACGGGTTGGGTGTGTGACAAGAACGAATTGATTAGATTCAGGTCCAGATGCAGATCCGGCCTATCAGTGAGATACATGTAAACTGTTCAGCCTGGTGGAGGTATGCACTCTACCAAGTACCGTTGTAGTTACCTCCGCCACCAAAGGTGGATGGAGGTTATGTTTACACCCCTGTCTCTCTGTCTGTTTATTACTTGCAAAATCGAAGATTTTTCAAGTATATTGGTCGGTTGCGTTTGTGGTTCTCTGTTTGTCTGTTTGTCACCGGCCTACAGGTCACAATTCTAAACCGATCGTCACGAAACGTCACCAAGTTGTCTAGGTCGTCCCAAATGAGAAGCCTATTGATTTTGAGGTCAAAGGTCACCTGGAGGTCAAATTTCTAAAAACGCCATTCTTAAATCCGATTGACTTGAAATTGAATTACATTTGTATATTGAGTCAATAAATTGGGAAACATACTATTTTTGAGGTCAAAAGGTCAACTCAAGGTCAAACTTCCAAATCATCACTTTTCATCTGAAAAACCGTCACTTTTCATCCTGTTGACCTGAGCTTTGATCAAGATTGTAAATTTTAATGTTCATGAAATGGACAATTTGCTGTATCAATGCAAAACTTTTTGGGGGGGGGGGGGGGGCGTCTTCTTGTTTGTCTGTCTGTCCGTTTGTGAACAAAATATCTCAAAAAGCTGTGGACGGATTCGGACGAAATTTGGCAGAGATGTAGCTCATGCGACAAGGACGAAATGATTAGATTTTGGTGAAAATTCGGATTCGATCCGGCTACTAGAATTTTTGAAGTCATTCTTCACCATTGGGAGATAGGGCCAAAACCGATACATAGCATGATAGCTGAAAAAGTTATGGACGGATTTGGACGAAACTTGGCGGACAGGTTGTGTGTGTGACAAGGAAGATCGATTCATTTTGGTGAAGATCTGAACATGGATTCGGATATGAGAATTATTTAATTTCTAAGTGATTCTTCACCATTGAGTGATATGGCCAACCAGGGTGGAGGTATGCTCTCTACTGAGTGCTGTTCTTGTTCAGTAAGTTTTTATTCAATAGAGTCAATTTTAAAGTTTCAACATAACTACTATCTTTTGTTATACACATTCATTGAAAAATTTCTCCAGTTTGAGGAACATGTGGTACACAATTGAGGTAGTTGTGGTGGTTGGCTTTACCACTCGTGTGGATGTTGCTTCACACAAAATGTCAACTCATCAATAAACCAGGAGAATTGTGATTTAACAACAGAAATCAACAACATTAAGTCGACGCGTCCTTTACAACTGCGAGCAGTTATTTTGGGTTCACCCACCTCGCTTGATCGACCACTTGACCCGTCACTTATTGTATCAAACTTGTTTTCTCCATGGTTAGTCGCTCACATACTTAAAATTTATTAATTGATCGGATAAGGTTAGTCGGTCATGATATGTATAAATTTTACATCTTTTTGATCTGTTAAGCTATTCAGGTTATTTTAAGGGGTTTTTTTTTAAACCACGTGCCTGATGATGTCATAAATGTAAATATCTTGATAAAATTACAGTAGACAAGGAGGTTACTCGTTCTAAGTAACAGTAAAAGCTAGCAAAAATATCCCCAATCTCTCCCCCCCCCCCCAACCCCCCCCCCCCCACCAACCCCAATCTCTCTCCCCCCCCTACCCCAATCACTCTCCCCCCCCCCCACCTACCCAATCTCTCTCCCCCCTACCCAACACTCTCCCCCCCTACCCCAATCTCTCTCCCCCCCTACCCAATCTCACTCCCCCCCCTACCCCAATCTCTCTCCCCACCCTACCCCAATCTATCTCAGTCCCCCTACCCCAATCTCTCTCCCTATCCCAATCTTCTCCCCTACCCCAATCTCTCTCTCCCCCCCCTACCCCAATCACACTGCCCCTACCCCAATCTCTCTCCCCTACCCCAATCTCATCCCCCACCCCTACCCCAATCCTCTCCCCCCTACCCCAATCTCTCTCCCTCCCCTTCCCCAATCTCTCTCCCCCCCCTACCCCCAATCTCTCCCCCCCCCTACCCGAATCTCTCTCTACCCCCCCTACCCCAATCTACTCTCACTCACCCCTACCCAATCTCTCTCCCCCTATCCCAATCTCTCTCCCCCTACCCCAATCTCTCTCTCCCCCCCTACCCCAAATCACTCCCCCCTACCCCAATCTCTCTCCCCCTACCCCAATCTCTCTTTCCCCCACCCCTACCCCAATCTCTCTCCCCCCGCCAATCTCCTCCTCCTACCCCCAATCTCTCTCCCCCCCTACCCCAATCTCTCTCTCCCCCCACCTCCTACCCCAATCTCTCTCCCCCCCCAATCTCCCCCCTCCTACCCCAATCTCTCTCCCCCCCCCCCCGTACCCCAATCTCTCTCTCTCCCCCCACCCCTACCCCAATCTCTCTCTCCCCCCACCTCCTACCCCAATCTCTCTCCCCCCCAATCTCCCCCCTCCTACCCCAATCTCTCCCCCCCCCCCCGTACCCCAATCTCTCTCTCTCCCCCCACCCCCTACCCCAATCTCTCTCCCCCCCCCTTATCCAACTAAGATCTTCTAGTTTTGTATTTACACCGCTCCTTTCTTATTCCATCTCCAAGAGCTGCATTGGGGTCCGGTGATAACGCGTGCCGAAAGGGAGTACTCAGTTGTCACCCCGTTTGTTTTCTTGTGTTAGCCTATCCCTGCACAGAAGGATACAGGGTTTTGTAATCACTTCTGTGTGTGTGTGTGTGTGTGTGTGTGTGTGTGTGTGTGTGTGTGTGTGTGTGTGTGTGTGTGTGTGTATGTGTGTCTGTCTGTCTGTCTGTCTGAGCCGTAATTTTTTTTACCATTTGAGCAATTGTCATCAATTTTCACCAATCCTTTATTATGATAATTGGTTGGTTCACCAATCAAAAGCTAGAAACCGATTATTTTTTAGATCAAAAGGTCAAAGGTCGAGGTTGCGTAAAATAGCCAATTTTCACCCAATTGAACTGAAATTAAAAAAAAATTGCATATTGGGTCACTAAATTGGTACACCAATCAAAAGCTAGAAGCCGATTGTTGTTTTTACGTCAAAAGGTCAAAGGTCAAGACTGCATAAAATCATCAATTTTCATTTTGAATTTTTGAACACCGCTCCTTTCTTTCCTATGCCATCTCCAGGCGCTGCATGACGTCATCTCCGGGCACCAAATGGGGGCTCCGGTGCGCTGAAAGGTAGTACTCAGTTTTCACTCCGGTTTCTTGTTTTCGTGTTTTCTTTCTTTCTTTCTTTCTTGTTTGTTTGTTTGTTTGTCCAGGTGATATCTCAGCCATCCTTTGAGCTAGGAAGCTGAAATTTTGGCACAATAGCGAGAACATGCTTTGGCAAAAACATTATTTTTTGTATTTTGATTAATAAATTAATTGATGAGTTACTTAATTATTATCGATTAATTAAGTAATTATTTATTTCCTTTCTCATCTGTGCAATATCTCAGGCACTTTTTGAGCTAGAAAGGTGATATTTGGACACAACAGTGACCAAGTGATTTGGCTATAAAGGACATTTTTGATTTATTGATTAATCAAGTAATCAATTATTTATTTTACTGTTTAATTAACTATTTATTAAATTTTCCAAATTACAGCTTTGGGTGAAACACTGGTGGTTTAGGTATGCCATTAGCCAATTGATTACGAAATTAATTATTTTACGATTATTATTTATTTATTTTAATTAGGCACTTATATAATGAATCGATTTATTTATTTTCTTACTCATCTCGGCAATATTTCAGGCACCTTTTGAGCAAGAAAGCTTATATTTGGACACGACAGTGACAAAGCAATTTGACTATAAAGGGTATTTTTGATTTATTAATTAATCAATTAATCGATTAATTATTTAATTTTTCGTTTAATTAATTTTCAATCGTCAAGCAATTCGTCAAGCTAGTGGCTCGTGAATTTTTTTTTTTTGCGCCCCTGAAAAACCGCGATTTCACGGAACACGGCCACGAATAGAAAAAAAACTGCGAATTTGCGGGACACTTTTCCGTGAATAGAGAAACAGGTCGCATTTTACCATCCACGAATACGCGGAACCCGCGAATAGTGAGTCCGACTGTATATATATGCTTTTTAAACATTCTTTTATATTTTTAGTTTCATTATTATCAATATTTGGTGGACATCGGTTATGTTTTCACCCCTGTCTTTCTATTTGTCTGTCTGTTTGTCTGTGATATCTCAAACATTTGTGGATAGATTCAGACGAAATGTGGTAGACACGTTGGGTGCGTGACAAGGACAAATTTTTCAGATTTTGGTGAGGATCCGGATCCGGGTACGATAAAATTTTTTTAATTCTTCAAGTCATTCTTCACCATTGAGAGATGGGGCCAAAAACGTTTGTAGCTTTTTGTGAATGGACCATGATAAAACTTGGTGGATGAGTTGGGTAGGTGAAAATAACGAGGCAATTAGATTTTGGTTCATGTCTGGATCTAGATCCGGCCTGTCAATGGGGTATAAAATGCAAACCGTTCATCCTGGTGGAGGTATGCCGTCTACCGAGTCAGCTCTATGTGATGTCCCGTCATGTTTCCTGATCATTTCACCTTTCTCGTAGTCTTATTCCTCTTGACCTTTAACTCTTTAACTCTGGCTCTTCCTGTCAAAACCACTCACGATGTGTTCCAAACTGCCTTGCTGGTGGAGTGCCAAAAGGGTTTCTTGTATACTAGCAAGGCATTTTGCAGTATGGAACATATTTTTTGCAGAAACATGGTGCCACATACCACACATCCAGAACCACCTCTGTCCGAAAGAGACAGAATGGGCCACAGCTTCTTCCCTGGGCACCACAGAGTCCCGACATGAGGACCTGGATTGTTATCCTGGTGAAGAGCCGTGACACAATCTACTCCACGATTGGGAAAATGTGGGTCAGGCCACCGTGCACAATATCATCGATTCGATTCCTTCATGGGTCCAAGGACTATATATTGATAATGGTCATGCCACCAGATACAAATACATGTATTCCACTTGATTGTGCTTGTGTCACTGATAGTTAAAATCAAGCTTGTTTACACTTAGGGTGTTCATTCCATTCCGGCAGGGCACCGCATAGTGTCGGGAATCAAAGTTGACAACTCAATATTCCTTGCCACGCATTAGTGCAGTTTGGTCTCATTTTGAGTGTCGTGTTTATTTACAAGAATGGGAACACACAAAGCTTTAATATAATTGTGTTGAGTAAAGTTTACTAACATCTTGACTTTTTATAGTACATCAAATCGCACATTCATATGAAGTGTGGAAGTTCTTCTTTTTTCCTTTACGCATACTGGTGAGTCACCATTAAAAACCACATAATGTTCCATGGGATTTCCTCATTTTTTTCCTTCAACAATGTCTCCCATTCCTTCCAAAACACGTTTGTTAAAGTATTCTTCGTGTCATTGGATTACGTGAAACATAATGCAGATGACCTCACACTTTGTTTTACCAAAAGGGAAGTTAAATGGACAACGAATTGGTATTTCTTGAACCATTTGAAGAAACAAGCCAAATGGGGAAAGACTCAGAAAGACACCACCACTGATCCACAAACAAATCTTTCATCGTTTGGGTTGAAATTATTTCAACATGCTGTGAGGCCTTCAGTAAATCTTGTTTTACACAAAATAAACTTTCTATTTTCAATGGAAAAAGCATAATTAATTTCACGTAAGTCATTTGATCCCTGCAACGTAGACTATGACTGCGAATACAACTACCATTCTGTCCGTGAAGTCAGCACCCTTTGCCCGATTCAAAGTTAGGGTTGTACCATTACAAAAATGGGGGTGCGTAATGCGTAAATAGGGTAAATTATGGACTAAAGTAATTGTTCAAATCCAGTAATACCATTACCCAATTCAAACCTTTACCAGATTCAAACCTATTCCGGATTCAAACCATTACCAGATTCAAACTATTCCCGGATTCAAACCATTACTGGATTCAAACCATTACTGGATTCAAACCATTACCGGATTCAACCCATTACTGGATTCAACCCATTACTGGATTCAAACCATTACTGGATTCAAACCATTACCGGATTTAAACCATTACCGGATTCAACCCATTACCGGATTCAAACCATTACTGGATTCAAACCATTACTGGATTCAAACCATTACCGGATTCAACCCATTACTGGATTCAACCCATTACTGGATTCAAACCATTACTGGATTCAACCCATTACCGGATTCAAACCATTACCGGATTCAACCCATTACCGGATTCAAACCATTACCGGATTCAACCCATTACCGGATTCAAACCATTACCGGATTCAACCCATTACTGGATTCAAACCATTACTGGATTCAACCCATTACTGGATTCAACCCATTACCGGATTCAAACCATTACCGGATTCAACCCATTACCGGATTCAAACCATTACCGGATTCAACCCATTACTGGATTCAAACCATTACCGGATTCAAACCATTACCGGATTCAACCCATTACTGGATTCAAACCATTACCAGATTCAAACCATTACCGGATTCAACCCATTACTGGATTCAAACCATTACCGGATTCAAACCATTACCGGATTCAACCCATTACTGGATTCAAACCATTACCAGATTCAAACCATTACCAGATTCAAACCATTACTGGATTCAACCCATTACCGGATTCAAACCATTACCCGATTCAACCCATTACTGGATTCAAACCATTACTGGATTCAAACAATTACCAGATTCAAACCATTACCGGATTCAACCCATTACTGGATTCAAACCATTACCGGATTCAAACCATTACCGCATTCAACCCATTACTGGATTCAAACCATTACCAGATTCAAATCATTACCAGATTCAAACCATTACTGGATTCAACCCATTACCGGATTCAAACCATTACCCGATTCAACCCATTACTGGAATCAAACCATTACTGGATTCAAACAATTACCGGATTCAACCCATTACCGGATTCAAACCATTTCCGAATTCAACCTATGACTGGATTCAAACCATTACCGGATTCAAACCATTACTGGATTCAAACAATTACCGGATTCAACCCATGACTGGATTCAAACCATTACCGGATTCAAACCATTACTGGATTCAAACAATCACCGGATTCAACCCATTACCGGATTCAAACCATTACCGGATTCAACCCATTACCGGATTCAACCCATTACCGGATTCAAACCATTACCGGATTCAACCCATTACCGGATTCAAACCATTACCGGATTCAACCCATTACTGGATTCAAACCATTACCGGATTCAACCCATTACTGGATTCAAACCATTACCAGATTCAAACCATTACCGGATTCAACCCATTACTGGATTTAAACCATTACTGGATTCAAACCATCACCGGATTCAACCCATTACCGGATTCAAACCATTACCGGATTCAACCCATTACCGGATTCAAACCATTACCGGATTCAACCCATTACTGGATTCAAACCATTACCGGATTCATCCCATTACTGGATTCAAACCATTACCAGATTCAAACCATTACCGGATTCAACCCATTACTGGATTTAAACCATGACCGGATTCAAACAATTACCGGATTCAACCCATTACTGGATTCAAACCATTACCGGATTCAACCCATTACCGGATTCAAACCATTTCCGAATTCAACCTATGACTGGATTCAAACCAATAACGGATTCAAAACATTACTGGATTCAAACCATGACCGGATTCAACCCATTACTGGATTCAAACCATTACCGGATTCAACCCATTACCGGATTCAAACCATTTTCGAATTCAACCTATGACTGGATTCAAACCATTACCTGATTCAAAACATTACTGGATTCAAACCATGACCGGATTCAACCCATTACTGGATTCAAACCATTACCAGATTCAAACCATTACTGGATTCAAACAATTACCGGATTCAACCCATGACTGGATTCAAACCATTACCGGATTCAAACCATTACTGGATTCAAACAATCACCGGATTCAACCCATGACTGGATTCAAACCATTACCGGATTCAAACCATTACTGGATTCAAACAATCACCGGATTCAACCCATTACTGGATTCAAACCATCACCGGATTCAACCCATTACCAGATTCAAATCATTACCAGATTCAAACCATTACTGGATTCAACCCATTACCGGATTCAAACCATTACCCGATTCAACCCATTACTGGATTCAAACCATTACTGGATTCAAACAATTACCGGATTCAACCCATTACTGGATTCAAACCATTACCGGATTCAACCCATTACCGGATTCAAACCATTTCCGAATTCAACCTATGACTGGATTCAAACCATTACCAGATTCAAACCATTACCGGATTCAACCCATTACTGGATTCAAACCATTACCGGATTCAAACCATTACCGGATTCAACCCATTACTGGATTCAAACCATTACCAGATTCAAACCATTACCAGATTCAAACAATTACCGGATTCAACCCATTACCGGATTCAACCCATTACTGGATTCAAACCATTACCGGATTCAAACCATTACCGGATTCAACCCATTACTGGATTCAAACCATTACCAGATTCAAACCATTACCGGATTCAACCCATTACTGGATTCAAACCATTACCGGATTCAAACCATTACCGGATTCAACCCATTACTGGATTCAAACCATTACCAGATTCAAACCATTACCAGATTCAAACCATTACTGGATTCAACCCATTACCGGATTCAAACCATTACCCGATTCAACCCATTACTGGATTCAAACCATTACTGGATTCAAACAATTACCAGATTCAAACCATTACCGGATTCAACCCATTACTGGATTCAAACCATTACCGGATTCAAACCATTACCGCATTCAACCCATTACTGGATTCAAACCATTACCAGATTCAAATCATTACCAGATTCAAACCATTACTGGATTCAACCCATTACCGGATTCAAACCATTACCCGATTCAACCCATTACTGGATTCAAACCATTACTGGATTCAAACAATTACCGGATTCAACCCATTACCGGATTCAAACCATTTCCGAATTCAACCTATGACTGGATTCAAACCATTACCGGATTCAAACCATTACTGGATTCAAACAATTACCGGATTCAACCCATGACTGGATTCAAACCATTACCGGATTCAAACCATTACTGGATTCAAACAATCACCGGATTCAACCCATTACCGGATTCAAACCATTCCCGGATTCAACCCATTACCGGATTCAACCCATTACCGGATTCAAACCATTACCGGATTCAACCCATTACCGGATTCAAACCATTACCGGATTCAACCCATTACTGGATTCAAACCATTACCGGATTCAACCCATTACTGGATTCAAACCATTACCAGATTCAAACCATTACCGGATTCAACCCATTACTGGATTTAAACCATTACTGGATTCAAACCATCACCGGATTCAACCCATTACCGGATTCAAACCATTACCGGATTCAACCCATTACCGGATTCAAACCATTACCGGATTCAACCCATTACTGGATTCAAACCATTACCGGATTCATCCCATTACTGGATTCAAACCATTACCAGATTCAAACCATTACCGGATTCAACCCATTACTGGATTTAAACCATGACCGGATTCAAACAATTACCGGATTCAACCCATTACTGGATTCAAACCATTACCGGATTCAACCCATTACCGGATTCAAACCATTTCCGAATTCAACCTATGACTGGATTCAAACCAATACCGGATTCAAAACATTACTGGATTCAAACCATGACCGGATTCAACCCATTACTGGATTCAAACCATTACCGGATTCAACCCATTACCGGATTCAAACCATTTTCGAATTCAACCTATGACTGGATTCAAACCATTACCTGATTCAAAACATTACTGGATTCAAACCATGACCGGATTCAACCCATTACTGGATTCAAACCATTACCAGATTCAAACCATTACTGGATTCAAACAATTACCGGATTCAACCCATGACTGGATTCAAACCATTACCGGATTCAAACCATTACTGGATTCAAACAATCACCGGATTCAACCCATGACTGGATTCAAACCATTACCGGATTCAAACCATTACTGGATTCAAACCATCACCGGATTCAACCCATTACCAGATTCAAATCATTACCAGATTCAAACCATTACTGGATTCAACCCATTACCGGATTCAAACCATTACCCGATTCAACCCATTACTGGATTCAAACCATTACTGGATTCAAACAATTACCGGATTCAACCCATTACTGGATTCAAACCATTACCGGATTCAACCCATTTCCGAATTCAACCTATGACCGGATTCAAACCATTTCCGAATTCAACCTATGACTGGATTCAAACCATTACCGGATTCAAAACATTACTGGATTCAAACCATTACCGGATTCAACCCATTACTGGATTCAACCCATGACTGGATTCAAACCATGACCGAATTCAAACAATTACCGAATTCAAACCATTACCGGATTCAACCCATTACTGGATTCAACCCATGACTGGATTCAAACCATTACCGAATTCAAACAATTACCGAATTCAAACCATTACCGGATTCAACCCATTACTGGATTCAACCCATGACTGGATTCAAACCATGACCGGATTCAAACCATTACTGGATTCAAACCATTACCGGATTCAAACCGTGACTGGATTCAAACCATTACTGGATTCAAACCATTACCGGATTCAAACCATTACTGGATTCAAACCATTACTGGATTGAACCCATTACTGGATTCAAACCGTGACCGAATTCAAACCATTACTGGATTCAAACCATCACCGGATTCAACCCATTACCAGATTCAAATCATTACCAGATTCAAACCATTACTGGATTCAACCCATTACCGGATTCAAACCATTACCCGATTCAACCCATTACTGGATTCAAACCATTACTGGATTCAAACAATTACCGGATTCAACCCATTACTGGATTCAAACCATTACCGGATTCAACCCATTTCCGAATTCAACCTATGACCGGATTCAAACCATTTCCGAATTCAACCTATGACTGGATTCAAACCATTACCGGATTCAAAACATTACTGGATTCAAACCATTACCGGATTCAACCCATTACTGGATTCAACCCATGACTGGATTCAAACCATGACCGAATTCAAACAATTACCGAATTCAAACCATTACCGGATTCAACCCATTACTGGATTCAACCCATGACTGGATTCAAACCATGACCGGATTCAAACCATTACTGGATTCAAACCATTACCGGATTCAAACCGTGACTGGATTCAAACCATTACTGGATTCAAACCATTACCGGATTCAAACCATTACTGGATTCAAACTATTACCGGATTCAACCCATGACTGGATTCAAACCATGACCGGATTCAAACCATTACTGGATTCAAACCATTACCGGATTCAAACCATTACTGGATTCAAAATATTACCGGATTGAACCCATTACTGGATTCAAACCGTGACCGAATTCAAACCATTACTGGATTCAAACCATTATTGGTTTGAATCCAGTAATGATTATTCAACATTATTGTTGAATTCATTATCATTATGTTGAATTCATTAATTCAAACATTATTGTTGATTATTCAACATTATTCATTATTGGTTTGAATCCAGTAATGATGAACTTATTCAACCCATTACTGGATTCAAACCATTACCGAATTCAAACCATTACTGGATTCAAACCATTACTGGATTCAAACGATTACCGGATTCAACCCATTACTGGATTCAAACCATTACTGGATTCAAACCATTACCGGATTCAACCCATTACTGGATTCAAACCATTACCGGATTCAACCCATTACTGGATTCAACCCATTACCGGATTCAACCCATTACTGGATTCAAACCATTACCGGATTCAACCCATTACTGGATTCAAACCATTGCCGGATTCAACCCATTGCTGGATTCAAACCATGACCGGATTCAACCCATTACTGGATTCAAACCATTACTAGATTCAAACCATTACCGGATTCAACCCCTTACTGGATTCAACCCATTACCGGATTCAACCCATTACTGGATTCAACCCATTACCGGATTCAACCCATTACTGGATTCAAACCATTACCGGATTCAACCCATTACTGGATTCAACCCATTACTGGATTCAAACCATTACCGGATTCAACCCATTACTGGATTCAACCCATTTCCGGATTCAACCCATTACTGGATTCAACCCATTACCGGATTCAAACCATTACTGGATTCAACCCATTACCGGATTCAACCCATTACTGGATTCAAACCATTACCGGATTGAACCCATTACTGGATTCAAACCATTACCGGATTCAACCCATTACTGGATTCAACCCATTACCGGATTCAACCCATGACTGGATTCAAACCATTACCGGATTCAACCCATTACTGGATTCAAACCATTACCGGATTCAACCCATTCCTGGATTCAAACCATTACTAGATTCAAACCATTACTGGATTCAACCCATTACTGGATTCAAACCATTACTGGATTCAACCCATTACCGGATTCAAACCATTACTGGATTCAACCCATTACCGGATTCAACCCATTACTGGATTCAAACCATTACCGGAATCAACCCATTACTGGATTCAAACCATTACCGGATTCAACCCATTACTGGATTCAACCCATTACCGGATTCAACCCATTACTGGATTCAAACCATTACCGGATTCAACCCATGACTGGATTCAAACCATTACCGGATTCAACCCATTCCTGGATTCAAACCATGACCGGATTCAACCCATTACTGGATTCAAACCATTACCGGATTCAACCCATTCCTGGATTCAAACCATGACCGGATTCAACCCATTACTGGATTCAACCATTACCGGATTCAACCCATTACTGGATTCAAACCATTACCGGATTCAACCCATTACTGGATTCAAACCATTACTGGATTCAACCCATTACTGGATTCAACCCATTACCGGATTCAACCCATTACTGGATTCAAACCATTACTGGATTCAAACCATTACCGGATTCAACCCATGACTGGATTCAAACCATTACCGGATTCAACCCATTACTGGATTCAAACCATTCCCGGATTCAACCCATTACCGGATTCAAACCATTACCGGATTCAAACCATCACCGGATTCAACCCATTACTGTATTCAACCCATTACTGGATTCAACCCATTACTGGATTCAAACCATTACCGGATTCAACCCATTACTGTATTCAACCCATTACTGGATTCAAACCATTACCGGATTCAACCCATTACTGGATTCAACCCATTACTGGATTCAAACCATTGCTGGATTCAACCCATTCCTGGATTCAACCCATTACCGGATTCAACCCATTACCGGATTGAACCCATTACTGGATTCAACCCATTACCGGATTCAAACCATTACTGGATTCAAACCATTACCGGATTCACCCCATTACTGGATTCAAACCATTACCGAATTCAAACCATCACTGGATTCAAACCATTACTGGATTCAAACCATTACCGGATTCAACCCATTACTGGATTCAAACCATTACTGGATTCAACCCATTACTGGATTCAAACAATCACCGGATTCAACCCATTACTGGATTCAAACAATCACCGGATTCAACCCATTACTAGATTCAAATCATTACCAGATTCAAACCATTACTGGATTCAACCCATTACCGGATTCAAACCATTACCCGATTCAACCCATTACTGGATTCAAACAATTACCGGATTCAACCCATTACTGGATTCAAACCATTACCGGATTCAACCCATTACCGGATTCAAACCATTTCCGAATTCAAACCATTACTGGATTCAAACCATTACCGGATTAAACCCATTACTGGATTCAAACCATTACCGGATTCAAACCTATACCGGATTCAAACCATTACCGGATTCAAACCTATACCAGATTCAAACCTTTATACAACTCAAACCTATACCGGATTCAAACCATTACCGGATTTAAACCTATACCGGATTCAAACCTATGCCGGATTCAAACCTTTATACAATTCAAACCTATACCGGATTCAAACCATTACCGGATTCAAACCATGACCGGATTCAAACCATTACCGGATTCAAACCTATACCGGATTCAAACCTTTATACAACTCAAACCTATACCGGATTCAAACCATTACCGGATTTAAACCTACTAGGGCATGCCCGTACTATATATAAGCTAGGACGTGCCCGTACGTGGGTGCCCGTTCCTTGCCAAAAAAAAAAAAAAAAAAAAATTTGTGTAGGGGTGTGTGTGTGTAAACATCCTAGGGCGTGCCCGTACGTGGGTGCAAAAAAACATGCGTGCAAACAACAACAACAAAAAAAAACTTTGAAACCACGTGGCAGTAACGACCACAGAACCCCCCCCCCTCTATTTACATGAATGGTTTGGTCCATTCGCAACGACCACAGAACCCCCCCCTCTATTTACATGCAATGGTTTGGTCCAAAGCGAACGGTTTGGTCCATTCGATGTGATTCGATGATTCGATGTGAATGGTTTGGTCCATTCGCAACGACCACAGAACCCCCCCCCCCCCTCTATTTACATGAATGGTTTGGTCCATTCGCAAAGCCAAAGCGAACGACCACAGAACCCCCCCCCCTCTATTTACATGAATGGTTTGGTCCATTCGCAAAGCCAAAGCGAACGACCACAGAACCCCCCCCCCCCCTCTATTTACATGAATGGTTTGGTCCATTCGCAACGCCAAAGCGAACGGCGAACGGCTAAATCGCCATAGCTCGGTAAGTACTTGTCCGATTAATTTAAAACCTTGAAAAGGCACATCCTCGGGTCCCCAGCAATATACCTGGCAAGTTTCAAGTATATCGGACCCGTGGTTGTCGAGAAACAGCGGTCACAGACAAACACACAGACACACAGACACACAGACACACAGACACACAGACACACAGAGATTGCTGGAATTATAGATAGATAGATGCCGGATTCAAACCTTTATACAATTCAAACCTATACCGGATTCAAACCATTACCGGATTCAAACCATGACCGGATTCAAACCATTACCGGATTCAAACCTATACCGGATTCAAACCTTTATACAACTCAAACCTATACCGGATTCAAACCATTACTGGATTCAAACCATTACCGGATTCAAACCATTACCGGATTCAAACCATTACCGGATTCAAACCATGACCGGATTCAAACCATTACCGGATTCAAACCTATACCGGATTCAAACCTTTATACAACTCAAACCTATACCGGATTCAAACCATTACCGGATTCAACCCATTACCGGATTCAAACCATTACCGGATTCAAACCATGACTGGATTCAAACCATTACCGGATTCAAACCATGACTGGATTCAAACCATTACCGGATTCAACCCATTACCGGATTCAAACCATTACCGGATTCAAACCATGACTGGATTCAAACCATTACCGGATTCAAACCTATACCGGATTCAAACCTTTATACAACTCAAACCATTACCGGATTCAAACCTTTATACAACTCAAACCTATACCGGATTCAAACCATTACCGGATTCAAACCATGACCGGATTCAAACCATTACCGGATTCAAACCATTACCGGATTCAAACCATTACTGGATTCAAACCATGACCGGATTCAACGCATTACCGGATTCAACCCATTACCAGATTCAAATCATTACCGGATTCAAACCATTACCGGATTCAACCCATTACTGGATTCAACCCATTACCGGATTCAACCCATTACTGGATTCAAACCATTACCGGATTCAACCCATTACTGGATTCAAACCATTACCGGATTCAAACCATTACTGGATTTAAACCATTACCGGATTCAACCCATTACCAGATTCAAACCATGACCGGATTCAACGCATTACCGGATTCAACCCATTACCAGATTCAAATCATTACCGGATTCAAACCATTACCGGATTCAACCCATTACTGGATTCAACCCATTACTGGATTCAAACCATTACCGGATTCAACCCATTACCGGATTCAACCCATTACTGGATTCAAACCATTACCGGATTCAAACCATTACTGGATTTAAACCATTACCGGATTCAACCCATTACCCGATTCAAACCATGACCGGATTCAACGCATTACCGGATTCAACCCATTACCAGATTCAAATCATTACCGGATTCAAACCATTACCGGATTCAACCCATTACCGGATTCAACCCATTACTGGATTCAAACCATTACCGGATTCAAACCATTACCGGATTCAACCCATTACTGGATTCAACCCATTACTGGATTCAACCCATTACCGGATTCAAACCATTACCAGATTCAAACCATTACCGGATTCAAACCATTACCGGATTCAAACCATTACCAGATTCAAATCATTACCGGATTCAAACCATTACTGGATTCAACCCATTACTGGATTCAAACCATTACCGGATTCAACCCATTACTGGATTCAAACAATTACCGAATTCAAACCATTACCGGATTCAACCCATTACTGGATTCAACCCATTACTGGATTCAAACCATTACTGGATTCAAACCATCACCGGATTCAACCCATTACCGGATTCAAACCATTACCGGATTCAACCCATTACCGGATTCAAACCATTACCGGATTCAACCCATTACTGGATTCAAACCATTACCGGATTCATCCCATTACTGGATTCAAACCATTACCAGATTCAAACCATTACCGGATTCAACCCATTACTGGATTTAAACCATGACCGGATTCAAACAATTACCGGATTCAACCCATTACTGGATTCAAACCATTACCGGATTCAACCCATTACCGGATTCAAACCATTACCGGATTCAACCCATTACCGGATTCAAACCATTTTCGAATTCAACCTATGACTGGATTCAAACCATTACCTGATTCAAAACATTACTGGATTCAAACCATGACCGGATTCAACCCAATACTGGATTCAAACCATTACCAGATTCAAACCATTACTGGATTCAAACAATTACCGGATTCAACCCATGACTGGATTCAAACCATTACCGGATTCAAACCATTACTGGATTCAAACCATGACCGGATTCAACCCATTACTGGATTCAAACCATTACCGGATTCAACCCATTACCGGATTCAAACCATTTTCGAATTCAACCTATGACTGGATTCAAACCATTACCTGATTCAAAACATTACTGGATTCAAACCATGACCGGATTCAACCCAATACTGGATTCAAACCATTACCAGATTCAAACCATTACTGGATTCAAACAATTACCGGATTCAACCCATGACTGGATTCAAACCATTACCGGATTCAAACCATTACTGGATTCAAACAATCACCGGATTCAACCCATGACTGGATTCAAACCATTACCGGATTCAAACCATTACTGGATTCAAACCATCACCGGATTCAACCCATTACCAGATTCAAATCATTACCAGATTCAAACCATTACTGGATTCAACCCATTACCGGATTCAAACCATTACCCGATTCAACCCATTACTGGATTCAAACCATTACTGGATTCAAACAATTACCGGATTCAACCCATTACTGGATTCAAACCATTACCGGATTCAACCCATTTCCGAATTCAACCTATGACCGGATTCAAACCATTTCCGAATTCAACCTATGACTGGATTCAAACCATTACCGGATTCAAAACATTACTGGATTCAAACCATGACCGGATTTAACCCATTACTGGATTCAAACCATTACCAGATTCAAATCATTACCGGATTCAAACCATTACCGGATTCAAACCATTTCCGAATTCAACCTATGACTGGATTCAAACCATTACCGGATTCAAAACATTACCGGATTCAACCCATTACCCGATTCAAACCATGACCGGATTCAACCCATTACCGGATTCAACCCATTACCAGATTCAAATCATTACCGGATTCAAACCATTACCGGATTCAACCCATTACTGGATTCAACCCATTACCGGATTCAACCCATTACTGGATTCAAACCATTACCGGATTCAACCCATTACTGGATTCAAACCATTACCGGATTCAAACCATTACTGGATTTAAACCATTACCGGATTCAACCCATTACTGGATTCAAACAATTACCGAATTCAAACCATTACCGGATTCAACCCATTACTGGATTCAACCCATTACTGGATTCAAACCATGACCGGATTCAAACCATTACTGGATTTAAACCATAACCGGATTCAACCCATTGCTGGATTCAAACCATTACCGGATTCAAACCATTACTGGATTCAAACAATTACCGGATTCAACCCATTACCGGATTCAAACCATTACTGGATTCAACCCATTACTGGATTCAACCCATTACTGGATTCAACCCATTACTGGATTCAACCCATTACTGGATTCAACCCATTACCGGATTCAACCCATTACTGGATTCAAACCATTACCGGATTCAAACCATTACTGGATTCAACCCATTACTGGATTCAACCCATTACTGGATTCAACCCATTACTGGATTCAACCCATTACCGGATTCAACCCATTACTGGATTCAAACCATTACCGGATTCAAACAATTACCGAATTCAAACCATTACCGGATTCAACCCATTACTGGATTCAACCCATTACTGGATTCAAACCATGACCGGATTCAAACCATTACTGGATTTAAACCATTACCGGATTCAACCCATTGCTGGATTCAAACCATTACCGGATTCAAACCATTACTGGATTCAAACAATTACCGGATTCAACCCATTACCGGATTCAAACAATTACCGAATTCAACCCATTACTGGATTCAAACAATTACCGAATTCAAACAATTACCGAATTCAAACCATTACCGGATTCAACCCATTACTGGATTCAACCCATGACTGGATTCAAACCATGACCGGATTCAAACCATTACTGGATTCAAACCATTACCGGATTCAAACCGTGACTGGATTCAAACCATTACTGGATTCAAACCATTACCGGATTCAAACCATTACTGGATTCAAACTATTACCGGATTGAACCCATTACTGGATTCAAACCGTGACCGAATTCAAACCATTACTGGATTCAAACCATTATTGGTTTGAATCCAGTAATGATTATTCAACATTATTGTTGAATTCATTATCATTATGTTGAATTCATTAATTCAAACATTATTGTTGATTATTCAACATTATTCATTATTGGTTTGAATCCAGTAATGATGAACTTATTCAACCCATTACTGGATTCAAACCATTACCGAATTCAAACCATTACTGGATTCAAACCATTACTGGATTCAAACGATTACCGGATTCAACCCATTACCGGATTCAACCCATTACTGGATTCAAACCATTACTGGATTCAAACCATTACCGGATTCAACCCATTACTGGATTCAAACCATTACCGGATTCAACCCATTACTGGATTCAACCCATTACCGGATTCAACCCATTACTGGATTCAAACCATTACCGGATTCAACCCATTACTGGATTCAAACCATTGCCGGATTCAACCCATTGCTGGATTCAAACCATGACCGGATTCAACCCATTACTGGATTCAAACCATTACTAGATTCAAACCATTACCGGATTCAACCCCTTACTGGATTCAACCCATTACCGGATTCAACCCATTACTGGATTCAACCCATTACCGGATTCAACCCATTACTGGATTCAAACCATTACCGGATTCAACCCATTACTGGATTCAACCCATTACTGGATTCAAACCATTACCGGATTCAACCCATTACTGGATTCAACCCATTACCGGATTCAACCCATTACTGGATTCAACCCATTACCGGATTCAAACCATTACTGGATTCAACCCATTACCGGATTCAACCCATTACTGGATTCAAACCATTACCGGATTGAACCCATTACTGGATTCAAACCATTACCGGATTCAACCCATTACTGGATTCAACCCATTACCGGATTCAACCCATGACTGGATTCAAACCATTACCGGATTCAACCCATTACTGGATTCAAACCATTACCGGATTCAACCCATTCCTGGATTCAAACCATTACTAGATTCAAACCATTACTGGATTCAACCCATTACTGGATTCAAACCATTACTGGATTCAACCCATTACCGGATTCAAACCATTACTGGATTCAACCCATTACCGGATTCAACCCATTACTGGATTCAAACCATTACCGGATTCAACCCATTACTGGATTCAAACCATTACCGGATTCAACCCATTACTGGATTCAACCCATTACCGGATTCAACCCATTACTGGATTCAAACCATTACCGGATTCAACCCATGACTGGATTCAAACCATTACCGGATTCAACCCATTCCTGGATTCAAACCATGACCGGATTCAACCCATTACTGGATTCAAACCATTACCGGATTCAACCCATTCCTGGATTCAAACCATGACCGGATTCAACCCATTACTGGATTCAACCATTACCGGATTCAACCCATTACTGGATTCAAACCATTACCGGATTCAACCCATTACTGGATTCAAACCATTACTGGATTCAACCCATTACTGGATTCAACCCATTACCGGATTCAACCCATTACTGGATTCAAACCATTACTGGATTCAAACCATTACCGGATTCAACCCATGACTGGATTCAAACCATTACCGGATTCAACCCATTACTGGATTCAAACCATTACCGGATTCAAACCATCACCGGATTCAACCCATTACTGGATTCAAACCATTACCGGATTCAACCCATTACTGGATTCAAACCATTACCGGATTCAACCCATTACTGGATTCAACCCATTACCGGATTCAAACCATTCCCGGATTCAACCCATTACCGGATTCAAACCATTACCGGATTCAAACCATCACCGGATTCAACCCATTACTGTATTCAACCCATTACTGGATTCAACCCATTACTGGATTCAAACCATTACCGGATTCAACCCATTACTGTATTCAACCCATTACTGGATTCAAACCATTACCGGATTCAACCCATTACTGGATTCAACCCATTACTGGATTCAAACCATTGCTGGATTCAACCCATTCCTGGATTCAACCCATTACCGGATTCAACCCATTACCGGATTGAACCCATTACTGGATTCAACCCATTACCGGATTCAAACCATTACTGGATTCAAACCATTACCGGATTCACCCCATTACTGGATTCAAACCATTACCGAATTCAAACCATCACTGGATTCAAACCATTACTGGATTCAAACCATTACCGGATTCAACCCATTACTGGATTCAAACCATTACTGGATTCAACCCATTACTGGATTCAAACAATCA
Organism: Myxine glutinosa; assembly: GCF_964187855.1. Classification (NCBI taxonomy): domain Eukaryota; kingdom Metazoa; phylum Chordata; class Myxini; order Myxiniformes; family Myxinidae; genus Myxine; species Myxine glutinosa. The sequence goes on from NC_136268.1 coordinate 32,418,035, forward strand.
CCGGATTCAACCCATTACTGGATTCAAACAATCACCGGATTCAACCCATTACTAGATTCAAATCATTACCAGATTCAAACCATTACTGGATTCAACCCATTACCGGATTCAAACCATTACCCGATTCAACCCATTACTGGATTCAAACCATTACCGGATTCAACCCATTACCGGATTCAAACCATTTCCGAATTCAAACCATTACTGGATTCAAACCATTACCGGATTAAACCCATTACTGGATTCAAACCATTACCGGATTCAAACCTATACCGGATTCAAACCATTACCGGATTCAAACCTATACCAGATTCAAACCTTTATACAACTCAAACCTATACCGGATTCAAACCATTACCGGATTTAAACCTATACCGGATTCAAACCTATGCCGGATTCAAACCTTTATACAATTCAAACCTATACCGGATTCAAACCATTACCGGATTCAAACCATGACCGGATTCAAACCATTACCGGATTCAAACCTATACCGGATTCAAACCTTTATACAACTCAAACCTATACCGGATTCAAACCATTACCGGATTTAAACCTACTGGGGCATGCCCGTACTATATATAAGCTAGGACGTGCCCGTACGTGGGTGCCCGTTCCTTGCCAAAAAAAAAAAAAAAAAAAATTTGTGTAGGGGTGTGTGTGTGTAAACATCCTAGGGCGTGCCCGTACGTGGGTGCAAAAAAACATGCGTGCAAACAACAACAACAAAAAAAAACTTTGAAACCACGTGGCAGTAACGACCACAGAACCCCCCCCCCCCTCTATTTACATGAATGGTTTGGTCCATTCGCAACGACCACAGAACCCCCCCCTCTATTTACATGCAATGGTTTGGTCCAAAGCGAACGGTTTGGTCCATTCGATGTGATTCGATGATTCGATGTGAATGGTTTGGTCCATTCGCAACGACCACAGAACCCCCCCCCCCCCCTCTATTTACATGAATGGTTTGGTCCATTCGCAAAGCCAAAGCGAACGACCACAGAACCCCCCCCCCTCTATTTACATGAATGGTTTGGTCCATTCGCAAAGCCAAAGCGAACGACCACAGAACCCCCCCCCCCCCTCTATTTACATGAATGGTTTGGTCCATTCGCAACGCCAAAGCGAACGGCGAACGGCTAAATCGCCATAGCTCGGTAAGTACTTGTCCGATTAATTTAAAACCTTGAAAAGGCACATCCTCGGGTCCCCAGCAATATACCTGGCAAGTTTCAAGTATATCGGACCCGTGGTTGTCGAGAAACAGCGGTCACAGACAAACACACAGACACACAGACACACAGACACACAGACACACAGACACACAGAGATTGCTGGAATTATAGATAGATAGATGCCGGATTCAAACCTTTATACAATTCAAACCTATACCGGATTCAAACCATTACCGGATTCAAACCATGACCGGATTCAAACCATTACCGGATTCAAACCTATACCGGATTCAAACCTTTATACAACTCAAACCTATACCGGATTCAAACCATTACTGGATTCAAACCATTACCGGATTCAAACCATTACCGGATTCAAACCATTACCGGATTCAAACCATGACCGGATTCAAACCATTACCGGATTCAAACCTATACCGGATTCAAACCTTTATACAACTCAAACCTATACCGGATTCAAACCATTACCGGATTCAACCCATTACCGGATTCAAACCATTACCGGATTCAAACCATGACTGGATTCAAACCATTACCGGATTCAAACCTATACCGGATTCAAACCTTTATACAACTCAAACCATTACCGGATTCAAACCTTTATACAACTCAAACCTATACCGGATTCAAACCATTACCGGATTCAAACCATGACCGGATTCAAACCATTACCGGATTCAAACCTATACCGGATTCAAACCATTACCGGATTCAAACCATTACTGGATTCAAACCATGACCGGATTCAACGCATTACCGGATTCAACCCATTACCAGATTCAAATCATTACCGGATTCAAACCATTACCGGATTCAACCCATGACTGGATTCAACCCATTACCGGATTCAACCCATTACTGGATTCAAACCATTACCGGATTCAACCCATTACTGGATTCAAACCATTACCGGATTCAAACCATTACTGGATTTAAACCATTACCGGATTCAACCCATTACCCGATTCAAACCATGACCGGATTCAACGCATTACCGGATTCAACCCATTACCAGATTCAAACCATGACCGGATTCAACGCATTACCGGATTCAACCCATTACCAGATTCAAATCATTACCGGATTCAAACCATTACCGGATTCAACCCATTACTGGATTCAACCCATTACTGGATTCAAACCATTACCGGATTCAACCCATTACCGGATTCAACCCATTACTGGATTCAAACCATTACCGGATTCAAACCATTACTGGATTTAAACCATTACCGGATTCAACCCATTACCCGATTCAAACCATGACCGGATTCAACGCATTACCGGATTCAACCCATTACCAGATTCAAATCATTACCGGATTCAAACCATTACCGGATTCAACCCATTACTGGATTCAACCCATTACCGGATTCAACCCATTACTGGATTCAAACCATTACCGGATTCAACCCATTACTGGATTCAAACAATTACCGAATTCAAACCATTACCGGATTCAACCCATTACTGGATTCAACCCATTACTGGATTCAAACCATGAGCGGATTCAAACCATTACTGGATTTAAACCATTACCGGATTCAACCCATTACTGGATTCAAACCATTACCGGATTCAAACCATTACTGGATTCAAACAATTACCGGATTCAACACATTACTGGATTCAAACAATTACCGAATTCAAACCATTACCGGATTCAACCCATTACTGGATTCAACCCATTACTGGATTCAAACAATTACCGAATTCAACCCATGACTGGATTCAAACCATGACCGGATTCAACCCATTACCGGATTCAACCCATGACTGGATTCAAACCATGACCGGATTCAAACCATTACTGGATTCAAACCATTACCGGATTCAAACCATTACTGGATTCAAAACATTACCGGATTGAACCCATTACTGGATTCAAACCGTGACCGAATTCAAACCATTACTGGATTCAAACCATTATTGGTTTGAATCCAGTAATGATTATTCAACATTATTGTTGAATTCATTATCATTATGTTGAATTCATTAATTCAAACATTATTGTTGATTATTCAACATTATTCATTATTGGTTTGAATCCAGTAATGATGAACTTATTCAACCCATTACTGGATTCAAACCATTACCGAATTCAAACCATTACTGGATTCAAACCATTACTGGATTCAAACGATTACCGGATTCAACCCATTACCGGATTCAACCCATTACTGGATTCAAACCATTACCGGATTCAACCCATTACTGGATTCAAACCAGTACCGGATTCAACCCATTACTGGATTCAACCCATTACCGGATTCAACCCATTACTGGATTCAAACCATTACCGGATTCAACCCATTCCTGGATTCAAACCATGACCGGATTCAACCCATTACTGGATTCAACCATTACCGGATTCAACCCATTACTGGATTCAAACCATTACCGGATTCAACCCATTACTGGATTCAAACCATTACCGGATTCAACCCATTACTGGATTCAAACCATTACTGGATTCAACCCATTACTGGATTCAACCCATTACCGTATTCAACCCATGACTGGATTCAAACCATTACCGGATTCAACCCATTACTGGATTCAACCCATTACCGGATTCAACCCATTACTGGATTCAAACCAGTCCCGGATTCAACCCATTACTGGATTCAACCCATTACCGGATTCAAACCATTACCGGATTCAACCCATTACTGGATTCAAACCAGTACCGGATTCAACCCATTACTGGATTCAAACCATTACCGGATTCAACCCATTACTGGATTCAAACCAGTACCGGATTCAACCCATTACTGGATTCAACCCATTACCGGATTCAACCCATTACTGGATTCAAACCATTACCGGATTCAACCCATTCCTGGATTCAAACCATGACCGGATTCAACCCATTACTGGATTCAACCAATACCGGATTCAACCCATTACTGGATTCAAACCATTACCGGATTCAACCCATTACTGGATTCAAACCATTACCGGATTCAACCCATTACTGGATTCAAACCATTACTGGATTCAACCCATTACTGGATTCAACCCATTACCGTATTCAACCCATGACTGGATTCAAACCATTACCGGATTCAACCCATTACTGGATTCAACCCATGACTGGATTCAAACCATTACCGGATTCAACCCATGACTGGATTCAAACCATTACTGGATTCAAACCATTACCGGATTCAACCCATGACTGGATTCAAACCATTACCGGATTCAACCCATTACTGGATTCAAACCATTACTGGATTCAAACCATTACCGGATTCAACCCATGACTGGATTCAAACCATTACCGGATTCAACCCATTACTGGATTCAAACCATTACCGGATTCAACCCATTACTGGATTCAACCCATTACTGGATTCAACCCATTACTGGATTCAAACCATTACCGGATTCAAAGCATTACCGGATTCAACCCATTACTGGATTCAACCCATTACTGGATTCAAACCATTACTGGATTCAACCCATTCCTGTATTCAACCCATTACCGGGTTCAACCCGTTACCGGATTGAACCCATTACTGGATTCAACCCATTACTGGATTCAAACCATTACTGGATTCAAACCATTACCGGATTCACCCCATTACTGGATTCAAACCATTACCGAATTCAAACCATCACTGGATTCAAACCATTACCGGATTCAAACCATTACCGGATTCAACCCATTACTGGATTCAACCCATTACCGGATTCAACCCATTACTGGATTCAAACCATTACTGGATTCAAACCATTACTGCATTCAACCCATTACTGGATTCAACCCATTACCGGATTCAAACCATTACCGGATTCAACCCATTACTGGATTCAACCCATTACCGGATTCAACCCATTACTGGATTCAAACCATTACTGGATTCAAACCATTACTGGATTCAACCCATTACTGGATTCAACCCATTACTGGATTCAAACCATTACCGGATTCAACCCATTACTGGATTCAAACCATTACTGGATTCAACCCATTACTGGATTTAACCCATTACCGGATTCAACCCATTACTGGATTCAAACCATTACTGGATTCAAACCATTAACGGATTCAACCCATGACTGGATTCAAACCATTACCGGATTCAACCCATTACTGGATTCAAACCATTACCGGATTCAACCCATTACCGGATTCAAACCATTACTGGATTCAAACCATCACCGGATTCAACCCATTACTGGATTCAAACCATTACCGGATTCAACCCATTACTGGATTCAAACCATTACCGGATTCAACCCATTACTGGATTCAACCCATTACTGGATTCAAACCATTACTGGATTCAACCCATTCCTGGATTCAACCCATTACCGGATTGAACCCATTACCGGATTGAACCCATTACTGGATTCAACCCATTACCGGATTCAAACCATTACTGGATTCAAACCATTACCGGATTCACCCCATTACTGGATTCAAACCATTACCGAATTCAAACCATCACTGGATTCAAACCATTACTGGATTCAAACCATTACCGGATTCAACCCATTACTGGATTCAAACCATTACTGGATTCAACCCATTACTGGATTCAACCCATTACCGGATTCAACCCATTACTGGATTCAAACCATTACTGGATTCAAACCATTACCGGATTCAACCCATTACTGGATTCAAACCATGACCGGATTCAACCCATTACTGGATTCAAACCATTACCGGATTCAACCCATTACTGGATTCAACCCATTACCGGATTCAAACCATTACCGGATTCAAACCATTACTGTATTCAAACCATTACCGGATTCAACCCATTACTGGATTCAAACCATGACCGGATTCAACCCATTACTGGATTCAAACCATTACCGGATTCAACCCATTACTGGATTCAAACCATTACCGGATTCAACCCATTACTGGATTCAACCATTACCGGATTCAACCCATTACTGGATTCAAACCATTACCGGATTCAACCCATTACCGGATTGAAACCATTACCGGATTCAACCCATATCTGGATTCAAACCATTACCGGATTCAACCCATTACTGGATTCAAACCGTTACTGGATTCAAACCATTACCGGATTCAACCCATTACTGGATTCAAACCATTACCGGATTCTACCCATTACTGGATTCAAACCATTACCGGATTCAACCCATTACCGGATTCAAACCATTACCGGATTCAAACCATTACCGGATTACACCCATTACTGGATTCAAACCATTACTGGATTCAAATCATTACCGGATTCAACCCATTACTGGATTCAAACCATTACTGGATTCAAACCATTACCGGATTCAACCCATTACTGGATTCAACCCATTACCGGATTCAACCCATTACCGGATTCAACCCCTTACTGGATTCAAACCATTACTGGATTCAACCCATTACTGGATTCAACCCATTACTGGATTCAAACCATTACTGGATTCAACCCATTACTGGATTCAACCCATTACCGGATTCAACCTATTACCGGATTCAACCCATTACCGGATTCAACCCATTACAGGATTCAACCCATTACCGGATTCAACCCATTACCGGATTCAAACCATTACCGGATTCAAACCATTACCGGATTCAACCCATTACTGGATTCAAACCATTACCGGATTCAAACCATTACCGGATTCAACCCATTACCGGATTCAACCTATTACCGGATTCAACCCATTACCGGATTCAACCTATTACCGGATTCAACCCATTACCGGATTCAACGCATTACCGGATTCAACCCATTGCCGGCTTCAACCCATTACCGGATTCAACCCATTACCGGATTCAACCCATTACTGGATTCAGCCCATTACTGCATTCAACCCATTACCGGATTCAACCCATTACTGGATTCAACCCATTACTGGATTCAACCCATTACCGGATTCAACCCATTACTGGATTCAAACCATTAACGGATTCAACCCATTACCAGATTCAAACCATTACCAGATTCAAACCATTACCGGATTCAACCCATTACTGGATTCAAACCATTACTGGATTCAAACCATTACCGGATTCAACCCATTACTGGATTCAAACCATTACCGGATTCAAACCATTACCGGATTCAACCCATTACCGGATTCAACCCAATACCGGATTCAACCCATTACCGGATTCAAACCATTACTGGATTCAAACCATTACCGGATTCAACCCATTACTGGATTCAAACCATTACTGGATTCAACCCATTACTGGATTCAAACCATTACTGGATTCAAACCATTACTGGATTCAAACCATTACCGGATTCAACCCATTACTGGATTCAAACCATTACTGGATTCAACCCATTACTGGATTCAAACCATTACTGGATTCAAACCATTACCGGATTCAACCCATTACTGGATTCAACACATTGCCGGATTCAACCCATTACCGGATTCAACCCATTACTGGATTGAAACCATTACCACATTCAACCTATTACTGGATTGAAACCATTACCACATTCAACCCATTACTGGCTTGAAACCATTACCGGATTGAAACCATTACCGGATTCAACCCATTACTGGATTGAAACCATTTTTTTATTTTTTTTTTATTTTTTTTTTGTATACAAGATCGAGGCTCGTGTTAGAGCTAACATTAATCACAAAAAGAGAAAGACAAATAAAACATATGATAAAGGGAGCGGGAGACAAGACAGGGAGAGAGAGGGAAGCACATAAGTACAACATTTGAGAGCAGAGACATCGGGAGATCTGTGGGAGGGAGAGGGCGAGACCGTTTCCTAACATAAATGTAAATGTAAATGTAAATGTAACATAAATGTATTTCCTAACATAAAGACCCAGCTAACATAAATGACAAAAAAACAAACAAACAGAAAAAACGGACAGATAAGACAAAATAAAGGGAGTGGGAGACAAGATGGGGGCAGAGAGAGAGAAGCACACAAGTACAACATTTGAGAACAGGGACATCGGGAGATCTGTGGGAAGAAGAGGGCTTGGGGAGGAGGCGTGGGAAAGAGGGGTGGGAGAGGGAAAAAACACATGGACACTGCTAGAACTTCCTTCCAGGAAAGAAGTCGGTATTTCAGAAAAGTGGATCTGGGGTGAATTAACAGGGGTATAAAGATCAAGGTTTTGGAAGGGGGAAGATAAGAGATGGTGGTGAACAGCTATTTGAAGACCTGGAGGGATGAGTGGGATTGAAGAGAGTGAGGGAGTTTGTTCCAGAGGCGGGAGAAAAGAGGAATGAAAGAGTGAAGGTGAATAGAGAGTCTTGATTTTGTCAGTTTCACCAGAAGAGGTTTCGATGTTCTTTCTCGCTGGCTGCAGCCCTTCTAATGTTGGGTGCTGCTTTGCCAGAGAGCAGATAAAGGTTGCTGGTCTTGGGGGGTTTGAGACATTCGCTGATAAAGCCACAATCTTCTTCACATGGAGTCACCATTCCCAAACTGCACAAGCATATTCAGCCATGGAGAAACAGAGGGGGCAGTGCAGTCAATCGGATGGTTGTGGGTTTGGCTCTCCATTTCGAGTTGCCCAGTTTGCTGAGAAGGGCATTTTTGAGTGCTGGCTTTTGCTTTCAGCTTATCGATGTGTGTTTTGTCGGTCAAATAATGGTCACGGATCACACCAAGATAGACTGGGTTTTCACAGTTTGGTCCAATTCCACATAATCTTCAGCTTTCGATTTGCATGTTTATTTGCATTTGCAGATTTGCATCTTCATTACCACATTCAACCCATTACTGGATTGAAACCATTACCGGATTCAACCCATTACTGGATTGAAACCATTACCGAATTCAACCCATTACTGGATTGAAACCATTACCGGATTGAAACCATTACTGGATAGAAACCATTACTGGATTGAAACCATTACCACATTCAACCCATTACTGGATTGAAACCATTACCACAGTCAACCCATTACTGGATTGAAACCATTACCGGATTCAACCCATTACTGGATTCAAACCATTACCGGATTCAACCCATTACTGGATTCAAACCATTACCGGATTGAAACCATTACCACATTCAACCCATTACTGGATTGAAACCATTAGCGGATTCAACCCATTACCGGATTCAAACCATTACCGGATTCAACCCATTACTGGATTGAAACCATTACCACATTCAACCTATTACTGGATTGAAACCATTACCACATTCAACCCATTACTGGATTGAAACCATTACCGGATTGAAACCATTACCGGATTCAACCCATTTCTGGATTCAAACCATTACCGGATTCAACCCATTACTGGATTGAAACCATTACCACATTCAAAGCATTACCGGATTGAGACCATTACCACATTCAAACCATTACCGGATTCAACCCATTACTGGATTGAAACCATTACCACATTCAACCCATTACTAGATTGAAACCATTACCGGATTCAACCCATTACTGGATTCAAACCATTTCTGGATTCAACCCATTACTGGATTCAAACCATTTCTGGATTCAAACCATTATCGGATTCAACCCATTACTGGATTGAAACCATTACCGGATTCAACCCATTACTGGATTCAAACCATTACCGGATTGAAACCATTACCACATTCAACCCATTACTGGATTGAAACCATTAGCGGATTCAACCCATTACCGGATTCAAACCATTACCGGATTCAACCCATTACTGGATTGAAACCATTACCACATTCAACCTATTACTGGATTGAAACCATTACCACATTCAACCCATTACTGGATTCAAACCATTTCTGGATTCAACCCATTACTGGATTCAAACCATTTCTGGATTCAAACCATTATCGGATTCAACCCATTACTGGATTGAAACCATTACCGGATTCAACCCATTACTGGATTCAAACCATTACCGGATTCAACCCATTACTGGATTCAAACCATTTCTGGATTCAAACCATTATCGGATTCAACCCATTACTGGATTCAACCCATTACTGGATTCAAACCATTATCGGATTCAACCCATTACTGGATTGAAACCATTACCGGATTCAACCCATTACTGGATTCAAACCATTACCGGATTCAACCCATTACTGGATTCAAACCATTACCACATTCAAACCATTACCAGATTGAGACCATTACCGGATTCAACCCATTACTGGATTGAAACCATTACCACATTCAACCCATTACTGGATTGAAACCATTACCGGATTCAAACCATTATCAGATTCAACCCATTACTGGATTCAACCCATTACTGGATTCAAACCATTATCGGATTCAACCCATTACTGGATTGAAACCATTACCGGATTCAACCCATTACTGGATTCAAACCATTACCGGATTCAACCCATTACTGGATTGAAACCATTACCACATTCAAACCATTACCACATTCAAACCATTACTGGATTCAAACCATTATCGGATTCAACCCATTACTGGATTCAACCCATTACTGGATTCAAACCATTATCGGATTCAACCCATTACTGGATTGAAACCATTACCGGATTCAACCCATTACTGGATTCAAACCATTACCGAATTCAACCCATTACTGGATTGAAACCATTACCACATTCAAACCATTACCACATTCAAACCATTACCGGATTCAACCCATTACCGGATTGAAACCATTACCACATTCAAACCGTTACCGGATTGAGACCATTACCACATTCAACCCATTACTGGATTGAAACCATTACCACATTCAACCCATTACTGGATTGAAACCATTACCACATTCAACCCATTACTGGATTGAAACCATTACCACATTCAACACATTACTGGATTGAAACCATTACCAAATTCAAACGTTTACCCGATTCAAAACTTTTCCAGATTCAAACCATTAACCGAATCAAAACATTACTGGATTTGATCCATTACCCTATTCGCCTCTTACATTACGTTTCTCAGGCCTTTACCGGATTCGAACCATAACCCTAGTCCCTAATTCACCCTAATATGCATTATGCACCCCCCTTTTTGTAATGGTACAATCCACAACAATCTCCAACTCCCCCCCTTTGGTAATGGTACTTTGGCGGACACAAAAGCCCATTGGCGTGGTGACATCATTCCGCGCACCAAGTGGGCGAGGGCCACGCCCGAGGGGTAGGCGTGGCCTGAGGATATACACGGGGCGCGCAGCCCAGAGCGGCTAGTGTTACAGTGAGCTCCTGAAATAAAGACGCTTATAAGTTACCGCTTGTCCGCTTCCTCCTTGCTCGCAAGCAGCGCACGTAACGCCGCGCTTTACTGGTGACCCCCTCGACGTTGGATCTGCCGGAGCGATCCTTCCACACGCGACGCCATTGCCATGGCCAACTTCATCAAACATCCCGAATTTTGGGAGGCTCAGGCCGAAGTCTGGTTCGTCCAGGCCGAAGCCCAATTTCAGCTTCGGCGCCTCACCGGCGATGACACGCGCTATTGCCACGTCGTCGCCTGCCTCGGGCCCGGCACGGCCGCTCGAGTTGTGTCCGTCCTTCGCCACCCACCGGACGGCCACAAGTACAAGGCACTCAAGCGGCTACTCCTAGCCACGTTCGGCCTCACGGACGACGCACGGGCCGACCGCCTCCTGGATCTCCCCGAGCTCGGTGACACGCGCCCGTCGGTCCGAATGGACCATATGCTGTCACTGTTGGGCGACGAAGCCCCCGGTTCTCTATTCCGGGCGCTTTTCCGTCGCCAACTTCCAGCGCAGGTTCGCCTCGCGTTGGCCGGGACCGGGCTAACGGAACCCCGAGCATTGGCAGCCGAGGCGGACAGGTACTTCGCCGCTTCGGACACGCGGGCGAGAGTCGGCGTGGCCATCACGGCCCTCGAGGCTGATGCTGCTGATGCTGCTGATGCTGCTGATCCACAGCATCAGCTTATACAGCATACGCAGCATGCTGATACGCACCTCGTGACAGCCGCCACGCCCCGCCCACCGCCGCGGCGAAAACCGCCACAGCGGGGAAACCCGCCAACTCCACCGGCCTGGCGGAGCCAGCCGCGCTCCTCCAGCTCCACCACCTGGTGCTGGTTCCACGCCAAGTTCGGCCACGAAGCTCGGCAGTGTCATCCGCCATGCTCCTTCAACAGGTCGGGAAACGCCCGGGCCGGCGCTCAATAGTGGCGATGAGCGCCGGCCGTTTGAGCAGCCTGCTGTTCATAACGGACACCTTCTCCGGGCGCCGTTACCTGTGCGACACGGGAGCGCAGAGGAGTGTCGTTCCCGCCGGCACGTCAGACAAGCACGCCGCGGGTGGGGGCCCCACGCTGCTTGCCGTGAACGGGACGCCCATCCGTACGTACGGAAAACGCTGCCTCTCTCTGCGGTTCGGAGGGCAGGTTTTCCGATGGACTTTCGTCACCGCCGACGTGCCCATGGCACTGCTTGGCGCGGACTTCCTGTGCGCTAATGGGCTCCTGGTCGACGTCAAGCGCAGACGTCTTGTCCAGGCCGAGACGTTCAGCTCGCTCGCTTGTGCGTTGCCCAGCTCGTCGAGCAGCTCAACGAGCGGCTTGCCAAGCGGCTTGCCGAACGGTTCAGTTCCGGCCACGTTGGTCTGTACGCTTCCGGCAGCGGACGCATTCACCCGCCTCCTCGCCGGCTTCCCGGCCCTCACGCGGCCCACCTTCTCGGCGGGGGCCGTCAAGCACGGGGTGGCCCATCACATCCCCACCGTCGGGCCACCGGTCTACGCCCGGGCACGCCGCCTCGAGCCGACGAAGCTGGCGGTGGCAAAAGCGGTGTTCGCTACCCTGGAGCGACTCGGCATCGTTCGGCGCTCAGAGAGCGCTTGGGCGTCGCCGCTGCACATCGTGCCGAAGCCCGGCGGGGGATGGCGACCGTGCGGGGACTATCGCCGTCTCAATGACGCCACGACTCCCGACCGCTACCCGTCCCCCACATTCAGGACTTTTCCGCCTGTTTGGCGGGCATGTCCTTCTTTTCGAAGGTGGACCTCATACGCGGCTACCATCAGGTCCCCATCAGGCCGGAGGACGTCCCGAAGACGGCGGTCATCACGCCATTCGGACTCTTCGAGTTCCTGCGCATGCCCTTCGGTCTGAAGAATGCGGCTCAGGCGTTCCAGCGACTGATGGACAGCGTCCTGCGTGACTTGGATTTTGTCTACGTCTACCTGGACGATATCCTCATCGCCAGCGCGTCCCGCGAAGAGCACCTACGCCACCTCCGCACGCTCTTCGAACGCCTGGGCCAGCATGGCCTGATTGTGAACCCCGCAAAGTGCCGGTTCGGCGCCGCCATAATCGATTTTCTGGGGCACCGTGTCACCAGGCACGGAGCCGTCCCCCTGCCGGCCAAGGTGGAGGCGGTGAAGGGGTTTCCGCGCCCCCGCACGATCAGAGGGCTGCAGGAGTTCCTGGGCATGGTGAACTTTTACCATCGGTTCCTGCCCCGTATCGCCCAGCTCCTGCGCCCCCTGCACGAAGCTCTCCGAGGTAAGCCGGGCAAAAGCGACGTTACCTGGACCGAGCAGATGGACACGGCGTTCACGGGCGCGAAGCTCGCCTTGGCTAACGCCACCATGCTCGCGCACCCGGCGCCCGATGCACCGATCGCCCTCACCACCGATGCCTCGGACTACGCGGTGGGCGCGGTGCACGAGCAATGGGTGCGTGGAGCTTGGCAACCGCTGGCGTTCGTTAGCCGGCAGCTTCGCCCGCCCGAACGCCGTTACAGTACCTTCGACCGCGAGTTGCTCGGGCTTCACTTGGCGGTCAGGCACTTCCGCCATCTGCTCGAGGGCCGTGCGTTCACGGCCTTCGTCGACCACAAGCCGCTGATCTTCGCGATGGGCAAGGTCACCGAGCCGTGGTCGGCCCGGCAGCAGCGTCACCTCTCGGCCGTGTCCGAGTACACGACGGACATCCAGCACGTCGTGGGAAGGACAACCCGGTGGCGGATTGCCTTTCCCGGGCCGTCGCCCACGCAGTCCACCTCGGCATCGACTATGCCCGGATGGCAGCGGACCAGGCCGCTGACCCCGACGTCCAGGCCTTGCGGACCGCCGTCACGGGCCTCCGCGTCACTGAGGTGCCGTTCGACGGCGCGGGCGTGGCCCTCTTGTGCGACGTCTCCCTCGGGCATCCTCGCCCCATCGTGCCCGCGGGCTGGCAGCGCCAGGTGTTTGACGCCATCCACGGCCTGTCCCACCCGCGCGCGAGGGCCTCCCAAAGGCTGATCGCCGACAAGTTCGTCTGGCATGGCCTCCGGAAGGCCGTCCGCGGCTGGGCCAGGACGTGCCTCGCGTGCCAGCGCGCCAAGGTGCACCGGCACACCCAGGCCCCGTTGGCCCCGTTCACGGTGCCGCAACGCCAGTTTGACCACGTCCACGTGGACCTGGTGGGACCTCTGCCCCCCTCGCGGGGTTTCACCCACGTCCTCACCATGGTGGACCGCACCACCCGGTGGCCGGAGGCCGTGCCCTTGGCGTCGACAACGGCGGTCGATGTCGCGCAGGCTTTCATCGCCACCTGGGTCGCCCGGTTTGGCGCCCCCTCAGACATCTCGTCCGACCGTGGCCCCCAGTTCACCTCGTAGCTCTGGGGGGCGGTCGCGCAGGGGCTCGGGGTCCGGCTGCACCGAACCACGGCCTACCACCCCCAGGCTAACGGCCTGTGTGAGCGATTTCACCGCTCATTGAAGGCTGCGCTCCGGGCCACCCTCCGCGACGGCGGCTGGGTCGACAGGCTCCCCTGGGTCCTGCTGGGCCTCCGGACGGCGCCCAAGGAGGACCTGCGCGCATCCGCGGCGGAGTTGGTCTTCGGGCAACCGCTGCGGGTGCCGGGCGAATTCCTCCCCGACTCCACGGCACCATGGTCCGCGGCACAGCAGCGCTCCGCTCTGCAAGAGACCGCCCAGAGGTTCGCCCCGGTGCCAACGGCATGCCACGGGCACCCACCGACGCACGTCGCCCCGGAGCTTCGCACGGCGGAGTACGTCTTCGTCCGCCACGATGCCCACCGGACACCACTGCGGCCCCCGTACGACGGGCCTTTCCGCGTGCTGGAGACCGGGGCGAAGCACTTCACCCTGGACTTCGGCGGTACTCCTGACCGCGTTTCGGTAGACCGCCTCAAGCTGGCCCACCTCGACGTGGACCATCCACGGCCAGTGGCCCGACCCCCACGTCGGGGCCGCCCCCCTGCGGGCGGACCCCCGGCACCGCCCAGCCCCGCCGCCCCCCGGTCCTGCACCCATCCCAGGGGCAGCCAGGGGCATCCCAGCTGGCATCCCTGCACCCCGGACGCCGCCGATCGCCAGGGGGCGCTTCGGCCGGGTCATTCGTCTGCCCCGCAAACTGGCCCTCCAGCTGCGCGGGAATTCTGGGGGAGGCGCGTGTGGCGGACACAAAAGCCCACTGGCTTGGTGACATCATTCCGCGCACCAAGTGGGCGAGGGCCACGCCCGAGGGGTAGGCGTGGCCTGAGGATATACACGGGGCACGCAGCCCAGAGCGGCTAGTGTTACAGTGAGCTCCTGAAATAAAGACGCTTATAAGTTACCGCTTGTCCGCTTCCTCCTTGCTCGCAAGCAGCGCGCGTAACGCCGCGCTTTAGTATCATCCCACAACTCTCCCCATTTTTGCAATGGTACAACCCTAACTTTGAATCGGGTAAACGGTGCTAACTTCACAGACATAGCACTATTACTATAACAGCCCAATTTGTTCCCACCTTATCGTGGTTTTGGCCCCGGGAACGTCTTTGCACCAAGTCTTTCACGAACTGGCTGGCCAGTCCTGACGTTTGACTGAAAGTGCCTTAATCGGCAGGAATTATCAATTTGTTCAGGGTGCCGGCGATAACTCGCCTGTTATTGGAGAAAGAAACCGCAGGATGTTTAACGTGCGCCACCTGATGCTGGGAGACAGAACGCCCGGTTTAACGTCCATTCGGAAGACGGCACATTATAAAAGGTAAAAAATCCTTGCATCATTACGTGAAGAGAATGACAGAGATCTGTAATCTGGTGATGCAAGAAGGCCGCATTCCAGTGGATTGGGAACTGAGTCCCTCTATACAAGGGGAAAGGAGACTAGTATGGTCGTTTGAAGTCAAAATCATGGGCTACCGGGAAAAAATTGTTACCAAAGCATATATGGTATCAATCAAAGCGTATTTTTGTGCTCTTTAACATGGTGAAAACTCCTCTTACTTAGGCAGTTAAGACCGAAAAATAGGGCGTATCGTTCATTTTTTCAGGAAAGCACCAAATTTGGCACAGATGTAGTATGGACCTATACAATTGTTTTCCTGAGGGGCGTCCAAAAATTCAGAACCCCTGGTGGCCGCCATATTGAATTTCAACATGACCGCCCTCTGTGACCTATTTCCCTCAATAACTTCTATACTATGAGCGATAACACCACAGTTCCAGTGTCTTACCTCATGTTTTCATGGTCTCTGAATCCAATGGGATCAATTGCATAAAGATTGGCATCCATCATCTTTAATTTCAAGATGGCCACCATGGTGTTTCCATTTTCCTTGAATCTCTCATAGTATTTTAGGTAAAATTTCAATTCCAAGTGATACACATTGTTTTATTGGTCTCGGATAACAATGGAATGGTATTAATTAATCAAAGTTACACACAGTTGCAGTTTTAACTTAAAATATTGTGGGCACTTGAAAGGTGGAGGCTCTCGCACAGACGCGTAGTACTACAAGCACTGTCCATCGCAGTCACACAGTGATGTGCAGGGCAGATTTGCTCTGGAGCATTTACAGTTGCCTTTACAGGCCGACTTACAAATGGCAGCTTGTAAGCTCTGAACATGCCTCCTGTATCAGTGGTATTGTGGTCCAAATTGGTGTCCAAGAAGTCCCTGTTTTCATCCAGCCCCAATCAGCTGGTGATGGAAGTTCTGGGTAGGGCACAAGTGCCTGACTCCATACGTGTCCAGCCTGAAAACATGCACGTTTTAGGTGTTGTTCGAAGGCGTCTGCTGTTGGGGGAATGTGATCAATTGTTCTTGCCTTCTTCGTGAACAAGTGTCGGCGCATGTCATTCACTGTCTTTATCTCGGTAGTCCGGTCATAGAGGATGGCAACATATCTTTCTATGCTCTGTAGTTCCATAGTAATAGCGTCCACAGGTGGCCTATAAGCGAGAGCATGAAAGGTCTGCGTGATGCTGGGGTATGCCTCCCAAGCCTTACAGGCTGTCTTTTTCCCAATTTGGGCAAAAAATGACACTGTGTCGCAGCCAGTGAAGGCATGAAATAATGGCAAAGACTCGGACTTCCTGCGGCCAAGGCCGGTGGCAATTTTATGGATGGCAAGGTAGCGGTAGCTTTTACCAGTGCCAATGGCAATCCAGAGTTCCTCCACACCGTGTGACTGGTAGGTAAAGTAGTGTGCTATTGCCAAGACCACAATACAAGACCAAGACCACTCATAGTATAGAAGTTATTGAGGGAAATAGGTCACAGAGGGCGGTCATGTTGAAATTCAATACCACCAGGGGTTCTGAATTTTTGGGCGCCCCTCAGGAAAACAATTGTATAGGTCCATACTACATCTGTGCCAAATTTGGTGCTTTCCTGAAAAAATGAACGATGCTTCCTCTTAACTGCGCTGCTATCTTCAATCCTCCTTGGGGAAAAAAAGTTATAGTCGTTTTAGTGAAGGACCCTTTTTCAGTCAAATTTCAATGGCTTCCCATGTCAGAAACCACAGACACGATATAAGCATGCATGATTTGTGCCTAGATGCATTATCAAAGTTCTTTAATCCAACGCCTTTCATATATTTTAACAGTAGGTCATGTGACTTAATTTAATTAGCGTATTTATTAAAATGTTTATTTTAAACTTTGGGTTTATTTAATGTTTTTTGGTGGATTTTGATGCGCCTTCAGGACTGCATTGACCTTGTTGCAGCTGAGGCAGTGTATCACAAATCTTGCTACTCTCGATTTTACTCTGACAAAGACCTAGCCTCTCCCAAAGGAGCTTCGAAAGCTGCTGGCCGCCCTGAAAGCCAATACATGTTTGAGCAATTCAACAAGTTGTGTGAATGGCTTGAGAGAGAAGCTGAACTGTATACTCTTCCAGAACCGTATTCAAAAATGATCGAGATTGCTGGTAGCAGTGATGCGTATTCTGTAAAGAGAATAAAACAGAAATTGCAGGATCGATACAAGGACTTCATTTTCTTTGCTGAAGTTGATGGAAGAAAAAACGTTGTGTGCTTCCGGAATATGGCCAACTTCATCATTAACGAGAAGTGGTACGAAGAAAAAAGACTGAACATTGAGGACGAAGCAGACAGGATCGTTCTCGCTGCGGCAAAGATAATCAAGGCCCAAATCCGGGCAATGTCGTATTCCAAGGATAAGTATCCAACCACTGACGATATTCGAAACGGCCTAGAGTGGCTGCCACATAGCCTGCGGATTTTTATGGAGAACATTTTTTCTTCCGACACCAAGCAAGCTTCAATAGGACAGTGTATCGTCCATGCGGCAAGACCTCACTCTATCATCCCCCCTTTGGTATTTGGCTTGGCTGTTGAGCTTGACCATGCATACGGTTCCAAATGGCTCATCAATGAACTAGCCAGATTAGGGTATTCAATATCCTATGATGAGGTGACGAGGTTCAAGCAGTCAGTGGTTCATACTGAGAACTTTGATGATCTAATTCCTGCTTATCCTGGAAGTTTTACCCAGTGGGTTGGTGATAATATTGACCACAACGTTGCAACTCTGGACGGTCGTGGAACATTTCATGGAATGGGTGTGATTGCAGTGTCGACGTTTGGCAGACCTGTTCCTCAAGTGACACCTCAGGCTATCGAGCGACGCAAGATAATGCAAGTTAAGACAGTTGTGGCAAACAAGGGAATTCCCATCCAATCGTATGACGAGCCAGACACTCCTGGCCTCTCTTCAACGGTCTACAAGCCTCTCATTGAGCTGCAATTCCCTTACGTTCTGCCACCTTCTGTAAACTCAGAATTGCTTTGGCACTCCGGTTGGTACTTTAGCAACTCCACAAGCCCACAGCCTAACTGGTCAGGATTCATGCAGGACGTCTCAACTGGTAGACATCCACCACAATCTCGTGTGCAGATGTTGCCAATAATCGACTTAAACCCTGCTGATGAAACCTGTATCTATTCTACATTGCGGTACATGCAGAGCCAAGCTGAGAAGTTGAACATTCCTACACCGTGCATCACGTTTGACCAGCCACTCTGGAGAAAAGCTGTCGAAATCATCGATGCCAAGTCACTGAACATAGTCTGCAGGTTAGGAGGCTTTCATACCATGATGAGCTTTCTCGGCAGCATCGGCAACTTGATGGAAGGTTCAGGCTTGTCGGACTTGCTTGAAACTGTTTATGGTGTGAATGCTGTGACACACATGATGTGGGGGAAGGCTGTTTCAAGAGCTCTAAGAGGACACTTTTTAGTTGAAGCAGCACTTATGGCCAGACTCATAGAAGCGGTGCTTCCGAGGAAATCATGCCAGGACAACGACGGTGATCCTGTCGTGATGCATCACAGGACAACCGTGGAGACGGGTGATGAAGATAGGGGGGAATTCACTTTCGAGGACGAAAGTGAGGAAGCTTCCAGTGACGCTGACTCGGATTGTCACGAGGAGTTTGGCATCACTTTGGATGAACTTGACTGCGATTTAGAGGAGTCCACCAAGAGGCTGAATGAGACTGAAGTAGAAGAGCTACGTTGGTACTACGAACAGCTTAGAAATCACGAAATCGATGTTGAGAGTATTGGCGAGTCACCTGCCCTCCTGAAGCTGAAAGACATCATGGAAGCCATTAAGTGTGAGCAAATGAAGTGTTCAAGAAAAGCAAAATTGTGGCTGACTTACATGGAGTACATCGACACTTTAAAGCTGTTCATTCGTGCAGAGAGGACTGGTAGTTGGAATATGCATATCATCGCAGTTAGTCGTATGCTGAACCTATTTGCTGCCACTGGCCACTTCAACTATGCCAAAAGTGCTCGCCTGTATCTCCAGTGGATGTTAGAGCTGCCTTCTAGCCACCCCTGGTTGTATGCACAATTTTCAGAGCATGGGTATCACACAGTGCGCCGCAGCGATCGGTTTTGGGCCGGCTTGTGGACAGATCTCACAATTGAGCAAGTAATGATGCGATCTATGAAGAGCCGAGGAGGGTTAACTAGAGGACGAGGGATCGCAGACACGGTGAGATTATTATGGATATACAGTATGCATAAGTGTGCCGAGGTGCACGAGGCCATGACCGATGTCACAGGACTTGTCCACAGAAGCAGTGAGCAGCATGTGGAGCTGGGGGGCGCCCGCTGTAATCGTGATTTTGAGGATTTTAACAGAATCTTCAACTGGCTTGCTCAGCATGATCCCTTTGATGTTCAGAAGCACGAATTGAGATCGCTATCATCAGGGTTAACTGCTACCGATGGTGACGGTGTCAATTGTGACGAGGTCGAAGAAGTTGGTTTGTCGCTCCAAGAAAAACTTGATAATGTCAAGGTTCACGAAGCATCGATGAAACGCAGTCAGAACGTCCGCACTTTGATTCATTTGAAAAAAGGAATTAAGATCAATCAGCAGACGGTGCATGTTGATACACTTATTCTGTTTTCAAGACTGCTGGTCCTTCTAGAAGAACGATGCGAAGACACAGCACCCTACTATCAATCCGAGCTTACTCCGTTCCCGACATCTCTGTTCAAAGACTTTGCCATGCGTAAGCCGAATAAGGCCGTTTTGGCCAACAGATTGACTAGTGGCTTAAGCATGGTGAGAGCATTACAAAACACGACGTATGTTTTAGATGGAGGGGCCTTGCTTCATCGAGTGCGATGGCTGGCTGGAAAGCTGTACAAAGAAGTGATCATGCAGTACCTTTTGTATGTCCGTTCCAAGTATGGAATATGTAGCATCGTTTTTGACGGTTATGAAAGTGGACCCTCAGTGAAAGACCACGAGCACCAGAGAAGGGCTGGAAAAGCTTCAGCAGATGTTCAGATCAGCGAAGAAATGCACGCTCACAGAAATCAACAGCTCTTTCTCGCGAACGAAAAAAACAAGACCCAGTTCATCAATTTACTCAGCCACTATCTCAGGTTGGACGGTCATGAAGTGGTTCAGAGTGAGAGCGATGCTGATACCCAGATCGTTTCTGCAGCCCTTGACCTAGCTTCAGCTGGCCAGCATGCCACAGTGGTAGCTGATGACACTGACGTCCTTGTTCTTCTGCTCTTTCACTGGAACACAGACATGGCTGATATTCACTTACGATCATAACCCAGGAAAGCACAGAAGAGACCTTTGAAGCTCATTAATATCAAAGAAGCTGGAGGACACTTAGAGCAGACTGTTCTTCATCACCTTCTAGTAATTCACGCATGGGGTGGCTGCGATACAACCTCTGCTGTTTTTGGTCATGGAAAATGCAGGATCCTCAAGCTTGTCCAGAATTCGCAAGAAGTGCGACAATGGTGTGCAGTAGATGCGCAGGAGGATGCGACCCAGGATGCTGTCGGAGAAGCCGTTGCACGGATTTTCATCAAGATGAATGGCGGAAAGCCAGACGACTCATTGACCAAATTACAACATGCTCGCTACAGGGAGCTTGCAGCAACAACCTCTTCCACGATGCGACCAGAGCGACTTCCCCCGACGGAACGAGCTGCATTCCAACATAGCCTCAGAGTGCATCTGCAGGTTATGATATGGAAAAGTCTGAATGTATCTCAAATAGAACCGTGTGAATGGGGGTGGATGGTGGAGAATGGTAGATTGGCGCCTGCCATGACCGACATGGAACCTGCCCCCGATGATCTTCTGAAGTATGTGCGCGGCAAATGTAAGGCATCGTCACGAAATCCCTGCAGCACCAATCTTTGTTCCTGTCGGAAAAGTGGGCTCAGTTGTGTAACTGCTTGTCGTGACTGTCGAGGTGAAGAGTGTCAGAATGCTGCTCCAGTGCAACTGGAAGAAGACGAAATGCCTGTGGACGCGAACATCTTTGAGATACTACTTTAGATTTATTTCCTACATAGTACATATGATTTACATCTTCCGTAGAAAGTAAGCCATTCCAGTTTGTTCCCTGTTATTTTTTTGCAATGTTGCTTGGTAATGGCCTGACTATACGCCGGACGCGTAATATTTTTTTCCCATGATGGTACAGGGCAATTATACTATACTATACTATACTATATTTTAATGACAATTGCCCTGTACCATCATGGGGAAGAAATTCACACCCCGGACACAAGGCTGTTACCATGCTGGATAAATCGTGCTGTAAAAAGTTTCCCCAAAGAGGATCAAAGAGGAGTTTTCACCATCTTGAAGAGCATAAAATTGTGCTTCTTTTGATGCCATATATGCTTTGGTAACAATTTTTTCCTGGTACATCAATCAAACGACCAGACCAGACCCTCTGGAGAGTGGCTCGAATGGAGCGACAAAGTTATTGGAGCATGGAATGAAGGTATTGGAAAGGGTGTTGGAGAGGAGGATAAGGAAGAAAGTGAAGATCGACAAAATGCAGTTTGGGTTTATGCCAGGAAGAGGAACGACAGACGCGCTTTTTATTGTGAGGCAGTTGCAGGAGAAGTACATGGAGAAGAGGAAGAAGTTGTTTCTTGGGTTTGTTGATCTGGAGAAAGCATTCAATAGGGTTCCACGCGAAGTATTGACATGGGTATTGAGGAAGTTAGCAGTGGAGGAATGGTTGATCAGAGTAGTGATGGCAATGTACAAAAGAGCGCGCACAGCTGTAAGGACGAAGGACGGGAACAGTGGTGAGTTTGAGGTGAAGGTGGGAGTGCATCAGGGGTCGGTACTAAGTCCACTACTATTTGTAGCTGTGATGGAGGTGCTGGCTCAGAACGTAAAGGAGGGTTTACCGTGGGAGTTGTTGTATGCAGATGATCTGGTGTTGATTGCGGAAAGTATGGATGGACTGAAGGAAAAGATGAACAAGTGGAAGGAATGTATGGAGACAAAAGGTCTGAAGGTGTATATAGGAAAGACGAAGGTGATGGCAATTGGTAAAGCATGTGGTGAGGTGGAAAGAACTGGGAAGTGGCCATGTGCTGTGTGCAGGAAGGGTGTCGGAGTGAACTCCATTCAATGTACAATGCGTGCTCAGTGGGTTCATCAAAAATGTAATGGTTTGAGAGGGTCATTAACCAGTTTGGCAGCTACATTCAAATGTAAGGTGTGCACAAAGGGAGCTGCAGATGGAGGAAATGTTGAGTTGGATCTTGGAGACGGCGTGAAGCTGGAAGGTGTGAAAACATTTTGCTACCGAGGAGACATGCTGAATGGAGAAGGTGGATCAGACTCGGCAACGGTTGCTAGAGTGAGATGTGCATGGAAGAAGTTTCGGGAACTGAGTGGGTTTCAAAAAATGTAGTGGTCTGAGAGGGTCATTAACCAGTGTGGCAGCTACATTCAAGTGTAAGGTGTGCACAGAGGGAGCTGCAGATGGAGGAAATGTTGAGTTGGATCTTGGAGACGGCGTGAAACTGGAAGGTGTGAAAACATTTTGCTACCTCGGAGACATGCTAAATGGAGAAGGTGGATCAGACTCGGCAACGGTTGCTAGAGTGAGATGTGCATGGAAGAAGTTTCGGGAACTGAGTGGCGTGCTGATGAGGAGGGGAGTGTCGTTGAAGCTGAAGGGAAAGGTGTATGCTGCATGTGTGAGAAGTGTTATGATTTATGGGAGCGAGACATGGGTAATGAACGTAGAGCAGCAATGAAGGGTGGAAATGCGAATGGTTCGGTGGATGTGTGGAGTATCGTTGAGAGAGAGGACGACAAATGATGAATTGCGAAAGATGATGGGAATAGAGCCTGTGATTGATGCTGTGAAGAGAAACAGGTTGAGATGGTTTGGTCATGTGTTGAGGAAGGATGAAAGTGACTGGTTGAGAAGAGTGATGGAAATGAATGTAGAAGGAAGTAGAGGACGGGGAAGACCGAGAAAGACTTGGCTAAAGATGGTGGAAGAAGAAATGCGGGCAAGGGGGTTAACGAGGGGAGATGCAGAAAATAGGGTAAATGGAGAAGATTGTCATGGGGACCGCAAGGCTAACCCCCGCTCCAGCAGGGAAAATGGCCTTAAAATGCATGTTGTTGTTGTTGTTATCATTACGTAGAGTTATTGCATAACGTCATCTTGCCTCTCTCGATAAGAGAAACAAACTAGTTTCAGTTTGAAAACTTCCTCCATTATCAACAAGTTGTTGCACAAGACTTTTGAAAGACGCAAAACGTTACGTTGGTCCTATATTTCTGCTTAATTCTATTTTAAACACCATAATGGATTGATGGCCCCAGATTTCTGCTTAATTCTGCCTTAAATTTAGCCGTTGGTGACGTCATGATCCACAAATGAAAAATTACTTTGGTTTTCAGGATTGTCAAAACTAAATTTAGAATTACTTTGGTCCTACATAGAAAATAAGTGAATTATATACTTTGGAGTATAGGATGGTGACAAAGCACTGTTTGAGTGCATTCCCTCTGAGGATGGAGAAGCAGGCCGTCCTGCTTTTATGAGTGTTGGTATCGTGGCATGGTGAATTCCCCAGATTCACGATGTATGGTTAGTGGTTATTTGGGTATTTTGATGACTGAGGTGAATTTGATGAACCGAATGTTACCGGATGGATGCACATTCATCAAATGTTGTTTGGAAGAATTAATGTGGTTATTGTTCAAATTTGGAGTTCCACTGCTACTTAATTAATTGGTTCACGAGTTATCAAACAGAGTGACCACCATTTTCGTCACGGGTGTGTGTCTGTCTGTGTGTGTGTCTGTCTGTCCGCAGCATAACTGCCCGATGATATCATCCGATCTTGATGAAACTTGGGTGGGAGGTTCATATCATGATATAGTTGTGTCCTGCCTAGAGTGGGCGTATTGCGCCCATTGTGGGCGGAGCCACGCCCGAAAAAGATGTCTTTTTAGTGGGTAATCGATTTCAAGCTACATCTTCTCCGAGGGGTTTGGTGCAATCTGACAGGGGTTTCGATATTCGGTTAGGCCAATGTCATGTGTCTAGCCCCACGGAGCTCGATTTTTCATTTTCGCCCCAAGGTCAAGGTCACAAGGTCATGAAATTTAGAAAAGTCGATTTTTGATAGTTTTATTACATTGTTCGCTTCCTGATAGGGTGAAATGTCGTACATGATCTTATATTATCACATACATCATGAAATACAAGTTTTCCAACAAATTTCAGAATCTTCCACCTTTGACCTTTGAAGGTCACAAAGGTCAAATTTTCAAAGTTGTCGTAATTGAACCGAATTTTCGGTATTGTGTAGCTAACTAACCTCATACCTGATTATACATTATTTTCTATCTCATTTCAAGGTCAGTAATCTTCGTTTTGACATTTCCAGGCCAGCAACACACACAATTACGTACAGCTGGCTCTTAAAGGCCTGTGCACGCAGAGCATTGGGGCCCTTTGTAAATAGGCATGTACACCGCATGTCGGGGGCCGACACCTGCCACGTGGGCCCCCGACCCCCCAGGCCTGTTTCGCTTGTAGTCCATCCTTTGTCATTGAATACTAGTGGGGCAACTTAGCATAACAATTGTGCATTTTGTGAGGAAAGCACCAAATTTGGCACACTAGTAGACTATCCTATTATGAACAGATCTGAATATTGGGCCATCTCAAATTCAGCCCATGATGGCTGTGGCAGCCATTTTCCAAAATGACACCTTCAGCTTGTTCCGACGAATTGCATCATCAATTGGCTTGGTCCTTTCCACCAGGCATTCTCTGGTGAAAGCCTGGAACTGCTCTTGGCCAATCTTCTTCACATTCCTGACAGTCTCAACTGCAGCAGGACCTGCAATTTCCTTTGTGTCAAGGACAACCAGATCCATGCTCTCTTCCTCAAAGGGGTTGCCAAGCTCTTCTGTGACGCTGACAAGGGCGCGGACATCCTTGGCGAAAGAGGTCTGCACACTTGGTGTCTGGTCGTGATGACGTGTGTCCTCTCGCCTCCCCCAGTGTTGATGGCCATCTTGGAACTCTTCTATGGCCCTGGCAACTTCTGCCCGGCAATCATCCAATGCCCGCAGGGCACTTGGGTTGTCAGTGAGGCCGACTGCTCCACCATCTCCTTTGGTGCAGGCGTTATTCTGTTCATGCGCCTGGTCGATTGGGATCGAAGAGAACACCTTCTTCGTCTTCTGTACAGTGAAGTTGCCAGCCCTGAATTCTCTGGCTACATCTGGGTGCTTCATTGGGAGTGCAACCATGTCCCTCAGGTGAACAGGGACCCACCTGGCATAGTGTGTGTGGTCTAAGGCATGGAACCATGGGACCAGTTCCGTCAGGGCATCAAGGTACATCGTGAATGAAGCCTGCCGCAGAGAACGCACGTAGACCAGTACCAACATATCTAGTTCCAGCACAGTTGCCCAGTACTGAAAGTTGGGAATGTCTTCTCCTCTCTGGTGACACCAGTCTTCGAACTCAGGCAGGTCTTCTGCATCATCAGCATATGTCATACAGTGGCGTTCATACGCACGGTGTTGCAGGATGTGCAGTGCCGCTGCAGTGATTTGATGAGCTCTTCTTGTGCGGGTGACGTGGGCAGCTCGCAGGAAGGAGTCGGCCGTCCCTGGCGTTGCAATCTCAGCTTGCAAATCTGCAAAATCTGCAAATCTTGCAAAAATCAAATCTCTGAATCTGAGATGGCCCAATATCCAGATCTTTTCATAATATGATAGTCTACTAGTGTGCCAAATTTGGTGCTTTCCTCACAAAATGCACAATTGTTATGCTATATTTAGCTTAGCTGCCGGACTATACTGCTCGCGCATGAACCATCGTCGTCTCCTGACTTGTATCTGTTCATTTTGATTGCTAAAAATAATTTGGTTTGAAATGCTGAGCTCAGTGGTGCATTGTGAGTCCGTGCGGTCGAACAGTCTATTCTGGTGCCATCTTTGAGTTGCAGGAATACGTCTTGAGCAATCCGATGAAAAGAGGCAAGAAAACACTTTTCGTTCCGAGGAAAAGGTGCGACTTGAACTTTTGGTTGCTGGTAGACAAATATGTGGTGGGGTGTGAGGGAAAAGTTCTCTACGATATCTTGGCCCAAGAAAACGCAGTGAGCAAAGTTGGGTGGCGGGGTCAGAAAAGTGACTTTTTGGTATTTTCCCCAGTTTCATGCCCCGAAACGCTTTATTGTAAAAAGTATCAAAACTGCAACAAGGTGAATCATTCAGAAAAGTAGTGATTGAGTGACAAGACTTCATTTTCCACATCAATAGATCTAGAGATTTGAAATTGAACACAGTGATGCAATCACCTGTTGACTTCACTGAATGGAATGCCCACATCATACTCAGACTAATTGGGACTAGGTGACCACAGTAATTAGCTGCTTCATCATCAAAAGACAGACAAACATTATCATCTTGTTTGATACTGTGCACGCAGGTATGGAAATGGTACAGTGGTACTGCTAACTATACATTACGCTCCACAAATCAAAGTCTTTTCAAAGAGTCATCTTCATAAAATGACTAATTAAGGCAGGCCAATTGGCTTAATTGTTTTTCAGAAAATGACGAATTAAGACATGACAATCAGCTAGTTTGGCATAAATATGTCATCTGACTTATGAAAACGAATGGACATGCAATGTCTGTGCGACATCAGTTCAAATAGTATGATGCAATAGCTAATTAAGGGGGAGCAGTGGTTGTAATTAACTGCTATAGCATTGAAATATGTGGTCTGAAATAAGCAGATTAGGGTAGAGGAGCATTTTTGCATTTTGAAATTTTACATTCGCAGTTGACTACATGCAACATCATTTCTGGGGCTGGAGGATCTTGTTTCATCCACAATGCTGACAATTTATCACCTGTAACTCACCAGCCGTGACCGACTGGAGAAGGAGCATTGATGGTGGGGGAGAGGGCCCATCTGTGCTTGATAGTTGGCCCACAAAAGATGTAGGTGCAGGGCGTCTCTTGTCGGTGGCATACACTGTTCTCCTGGTAACAAAGCCAAGCAAAATACTCTGTATCGTGCATCATTCATGGTCAGCTGCCGAGTATTGACCGTAAATAATACAGATGAACCTCTCCAATACAGCCTCCAGTACAGGTTGCTATGTCGAAGTCAGGCCCCCAATTGTGTGAAGCCTTGCAAGCCTGGTGCGTGTCAAGCCTGGTGTTGGCTTAGCGGTTAGGGTGCCGGCTTGAGATCCTCGGCTCCTGAGTTCAAATCCCGGTTGATCGCTGAATGAACACCAGGGGGGTTGACTCGGCCTGTCATCCTTCCGAGGTCTGGAAATCGAGTACCAGTTCACTGGTAATTCCCCATGTGTTGCAAGACGCGACTAACAGGGTGGCAGGAAGGGCATCCGGCCATAAAACATTGCTTCAAAAAGGGGACCATGGTGCTCAAAAAAGGCCAACCCCTGCTCTGCAGGGAAAAATGGCCTCTAACGGTGGTTCTTCTTTTTTCTTCTTGCACTAAGTCTCCCTTTTGTATGTTATGGAAAATGTTCTCCTTTTACCATTACCATAAAATGAGCTTGTGGAGTTATACCCGGTTGGAGTATGAACCCAATGAGACTATGAGAAAATGGCTCCACAAGGCCATCTTTGATACGCCCTATATCAGCTACATGGGGCGCGATTCTTGACGCCAGTCGAAAAAAACAAGTTTGTTGGTATTTGTGAACCGAGGGCAGTATCGATCACGGCAACATCAGTATCTGGACTGTGAATGACAATATCACAATGACTGGAACCGGCGTGCTTTGTGAAGAGGAGACGACGGGTGTCAGCCTCCTCGTGATTGTACTGCAGCTCATCCACTAACTGGATGTATAGCTCACCTGATGACACTTTCAACAAGTGACTTTGGTCAGAATGTGTCACATAAATGTTGTCATCTCGCCCCAGATCAGGCAGTTTGCTTGACCGCCAAGTGGTGAATAAAAAAAATTAAAAATTCAGCGCTTCTTTATTCTCACCACTGAGAATTTTCTTTCACTGATTTGGAACTTTTTGATCGGGGCTGTGGTGTGCAGTATGTGTGTGATGTGCAGTATATTGAGGGTTATGTCCAGCATATGGAGAGTGGTGTGCAGTATAAGCCATACGCAGTATATGGAGTGTGATGTGCAGTATATGCCATATGGTGTGTGGTGTGCAGTATATGGTGTGTAGCAGGCAGTATATAGAGTGTGGTGCACAATATATGGAGTGTGATGTGAAGTATATACCATATGGAGTGTGTCATGCAGCATATGGAGTGTGATGTGTGTGCAGTATATGGAGTGTGATGTGCAGTATATGCCATATGGAGTGTTGTGCAGCATATGGAGTATGCTGTCAGTATGTGGAGTGTGATATGCAGTATATACCATATATAGTGTGGTGTGCAGTATATGGAGTGTGATGTGCAGTATATGCCATATGGAGTGTTGTGCAGCATATGGAGTATGCTGTCAGTATGTGGAGTGTGATGTGCAGTATATACCATATAGAGTGTGGTGTGCAGTATATGGAGTGTGATGTGCAGTATATGCCATATGGAGTGTTGTGCAGCATATGGAGTATGCTGTCAGTATGTGGAGTGTGATGTGCAGTATATACCATATAGAGTGTGGTGTGCAGTATATGGAGTGTGATGTGCAGTATATGCCATATGGAGTGTGTTGTGCAGCATATGGAGTGTGTTGTGCAGCATATAGAGTGTGATGCCAGTATGTGGAGTGTGCAGTGCAGTATATACCATATCGAGTGTGGTGTGCAGTATATGGAGTGGGATGTGCAGTATATGGAGTGGGGTTTGCAGTATATGGAGTGTGTAGTGCAGTATATGCCATATGGAGTGTGATGTGCAGTATATGCCATATGGAGTGTGGTGTGCAGTAAATGGAGTGTGATGTCAGTATGTGGAGTGTGATGTGCAGTATATGGAGTGTGATGTGGAGTGTGATGTCCAGTATATGGTGTGTGTGATGTCCAGTATATGGAGTGTGATGTGCAGTATATGGTGTGTGATGTGCAGTATATGGAGTGTGATGTGCAGTATATGGAGTGTGATGTGCAGAGTGCATGATGATTGCACACTCCGATCGGGCGATGCCATCACTTGACTTACCCGTCTGAATCTAGCCATTTCCCAAAGCAGTCACGATACTTATTCCATGTAACCTCAGAGAACGGACACACATTTTCTGCTTTTACCGAAGTTAGATACAAAACACAGAACAAGTTCGACCTCCCAGTAGATTTTGCTTTGGACATGACTCGGCCCACCCCGACATAAACGCCGCAATTGCAGTACAAATAGTCCCCATGTTTACAAAAACAAGGCTCCTGATTGGCTAGGAAGTGATATTACTGCGCCTACTGGCCTACTTACTCCACTGCTCACAGCCCCCGCCGCTCTTCCACGTAGAGAAATGAGTGCTTGTATCTCGTACCTAATGCTAATCCTTGGGCATTGTTCACACGGAGAACTTTACATACCCAGCAGGAAATACCATTTTATCCATATTCTCAGTTAGACAAGTCGCACCTCTTCCACGGAACGAAATGATTATAAGCTAACGAATGAACCAACGGATGCACTATATCTTACCAACCCAGACGTCTGCAACGCAAAGAATGTAAATAATCCTTGCGTCATTACGTAGAATTATTGCATAACGTCATCTTGCTTTCCTCGACGAGAGAAACAAACTCGTTTCCGTTTGAAAACTTCCTCCATTATCAACAAGTTGTTGCACAAGACTTTTGAAATACGCAAAACGTTACGTTGGCCCCACATTTCTGCTTAATTCTATTTTAAACACCATAATGGATTGATGGCCCCAGATTTCTGCTTAATTCTGCCTTAAATTTAGCCGTTGGTGACGTCATGATCCACAAATGAAAAATTATTCGATGGTCAGGATTGTCAAAACTAAATTTAGAATTACTTTAGTCCGACAAAGAAAATAAGTGAATTACATACTTTGGATACCAAGTGATTTCTAAGTGATTCTTCACTATTGAGTGATCGAGCTAAAACCAATATACGGCAGGATATCTCAAAAAGTTGCAGACAGATTCGGACGAAATTTGGTAAAGAGGTTGGGCATGTAACAAGGACGAAATTATTAGATTTTGGTTAAAATCCGGATCTGGATCTGATAATTACCTCCGCCACCAAAGGTGGATGGAGGTTATGTTTTCACCCATTTCTGTTTGTCCGTTTGTCTGTCCGTTTGTGAACACAATATCTCAAAAAGTTGTGGACGGATTTGGACGACATTTGGCAGAGATGTAGCGTATGTGACAAGGACGAAATGATTCGATTTTGGTGAAGATCCGGATTCGGATCCGGCTACTAGAATTTTTAAGTGATTCTTCACCATTGGGAGATAGGGCCAAAAACGATACATAGCAGGATATCTCAAACATTTGTGGACGGATTTGGACAAAACTTGGTGGAGGGGTTGGGTGTCTGACAAGGAAGAATTGATTGGATTTTGGTGAAGATCTGAATATGGATTCGGATATGAGATTTATTTAATTTATTAAGTGATTCTTCACCATTGGGAAATAGGGCCAAACACCAACATATAGCAGGATATCTCAAAAAGTTGTGCACGGATTTGGACGAAACTTGTTGGACCGGTTGGGTGTTTGACAAGGACTAATCGATTCAATTTTGGTGAAGATATGAATATGGATTCGGATATGAGATTTATTTAATTTATTAAGTGATTCTACACCATTGGGAGATGGGGCCAAACACCAACATATAGCGGGATATCTCAAAAAGTTATGGATGGATTTGGACGAAACTTGTTGGACCGGTTGAGTGTGTGACAAGGAAGAATCGATTCAATTTTGGTGAAGATCTGAATATGGATTCGGATATGAGATTTATTTAATTTATTAAGTGATTCTTCACCATTGGGAGATAGGGCCAAACACCAACATATAGCAGGATATCTCAAAAGGTTATGGATGGATTTGGACGAAACTTGTTGGACAGGTTGAGTGTCTGACAAGGAAGAATCGATTCAATTTTGGTGAAGATCCGGATCTGGATCCAGCTAGTAGAATTTTTTTAAAGTGATTCTTCTTCACTATTGGGGGATGGGGCTAAAACGATACATAGCAGGATATCTCAAAAAGTTATGGACGGGTTTGGACGAAACTTGTTGGACAGGTTGTGTGCGTGACAAGGAAGAATTGATTCAATTTTGGTGAAGATCCGGATCCGGCTAGTAGAATTTTAAAAAGTGATTCTTCACCATTGAGTGATAGGGCCAACCAGGCGGAGGGATGCTCTCTACTGAGTGCCGTTCTAGTTTTTAAAGTGATTCTTCACTATTGAGTGATAGGGCTAAAACGAATATATGACATTATATCTCAAAAAGTTTGCGGATGGATCCACATGATATTTGGTCATGGGGCCCGCAAGGCTAACCCCCACTCCAGCAGGGAAAATGGCCTTAAAAAGGGAATCTTTTTGTAAAATATGGTGGAGGCTCTTAGGGGTTGGGTCCATTCCTTTTTCACTTTTCTGCGATATTTTATTAATTTTCAGTATAATATATGTAAAAACAGTACAATATGCATGTGATTTAATAATGCGAGGTAATTATTGTGGTACAAATCCCGAAAGGGTGATATCAACAGTGATATCAGATTTTCGAACATCTCAAGATTGGACGATGGACCTGGAATTGAAGAAACGTTTATTAATCATAACGCTAAGTGGCATAAAACATGCTATGTGTTGTGCAGCAAGGCTACAGTATAGAGAGCTAGGAAGCGATTAGCCAAGGAACAGCTGACAGAGATGACCACATCACCAAAGGTAAAGTCCGAGGATCTTTCACCTGTCCTACAATGGATGACTTGGAGATAACTTCTTGCACATGTTCCTAGACTTTAAGCTAACAAAGGAAGATATGAACTGGTACTCTCGTTCAAGAAGGACTTTCGTGATGCGTTGCTCCTTGTTGGTCAAAGAGACTCGGACACTGATGCCATTATTCTTACTAGTAGGGTCACCCGTGGGAATCCCACGGGCATGGAGGTGTGTCGTTGCGATCGGTTCAGCCGTTTTTGCGGTATCTGGGAACGGACGGACGGACGGACAGACAGACAAACATTTGGTGAATTATAGTAAGATGTGAGCAGCTCACATTATACGAACGGAAATGTTCCAAATGTCAAACTATAAATTCAATGGATCCCTAGTGGACAGCTAGTATGATATGAATCCAGCCTCTTTGATTACATTGGTCCAAATGATCCTTTGCGGTACCAACATAAAGATCCAAACGGACCAAAGTGCCAAAGTTAGCAGTGCTGTTTTGTCATTGACCCATCTCCTTGTCTTCAATGCTGTGAAGCGTTCGGTGCACAGGCCACATTTGCGTACAGCAAGCACATGCAGCACACCGGACAGGCCACATGTGTGGCCAGGCTCTCCTCGCTCGGCCAAAAAAGGTCCTTCTCCCGCAGACTGGCGTTGGGTAAAGGAGAATGATGGGGATCAATGATCTCCACGATATACTGTTCTCCCAGAAGCATCAAAAGGATGTCGTGAACTTGTAAAACGTAGTTGCAAAAAAAGTTGCTTGGAAAGGTGTAAGTGCTTTAAAGCAAGCCTGAAATGGACTCACCTGTGTCATTGTGCTAGTCGGTGTGAGCAGGCCTTGGTGCATTAATGAACGAATTTGATTACATCATGATGTTCATATGTCAATGATCACTAAACGTTTACATAAGTAATGTCAATATAGTGCAGAACATATAATCCTCTTACACATTTTCCTGATAACATATATACACAAGTGCGATTAACATTATTATTTGTTGT
Source organism: Myxine glutinosa (assembly GCF_964187855.1). NCBI lineage: Eukaryota > Metazoa > Chordata > Myxini > Myxiniformes > Myxinidae > Myxine > Myxine glutinosa. The sequence goes on from NC_136268.1 coordinate 32,452,078, forward strand.
TGTCGGAGTGTGAAGCAGTTGATTGACAGGATTCTGACATTATTGTGGCCATTTTAAAATTGGCCAGCGTCATGAACAAACTATATAATTCCACATGTGATTGATTGGTAAAGTTGATGAGCAATTGGCCCACAGATACATGTATGAGTATGGTACACATCATGTAACATTTATTGTCGTCATGCTCAAATCTAACATCTTACGATTATATTGGCGACCATTTTGAATTGGTAGCCATCTTGAATACACGACAACTACTACTGTGAAAGGTAAAGTTCATCTCTATATAACATGTACAATGTACATAGTAAATAACTAATCCAAATATATATATATGTCGCATTTTAAGTACTAATACATTTATACTATATTTTGGTATTTTGGTGGCCATTTTGAATATGATAATTATGTGTGGATTAGTAACGAGCCCATCAAAAATGACGGGTTGGGGCAGCTTATTTGAAGGTGCAGCATCGTGAGCGTGCCAAAGTCTGAAGCCTTGGCTAGGTGTCAGGTGTGCTTTTATCATCTTTATTTATTAGACATCCTGCAGACGTAAATGAACACTCGTTTTACGAGTTTTACTGCTTGCGTTGCACATCACGTGCAGGTAATTTCACCTCCCTGAACCTGAACGTATTTATTGTTATTTAAAAAAACGCTTCTGTACACCGCCCTTGAGGTTTGCAAGCCACCGTCTACAATTCCAATGGAAGAGACGTTGTTATTCTTTTATGGAAATTATTTTTCGAGTTTTTATCTCAAAAATAGACAGTAGTGAAGACATTCGTGTTAAAGATTGGCCTTTAAAACCTACCCTTATGAAGGGGGACAGACATCTGTACAAACACACAAACTGACGTGTTTTTATATGGTAGATGTTATGCAAATCACATAAGTGAATACATTTTGAAAATATTATGAGTATTTGGAACATAGATGAACATATGTTTCATCTTACTTCAGCAGTTATTGAATATTTTAGAATATTTTAAAATTTGGTCGATTTGAGCAGAAACCATTCTTCTCCGAACTTGCTCCCTATTTTTTTTTTAATCAGCAGGTCTTAAAACCCCTACAACCAAAGTTTCATGTCTGCCAGAAGATAACATCTTTTCACATATATATATATTCCAATAATAGGACCAAAAACTATATATGGCATGATATTTCAAAAAGCTGATTACATTTCGGTTCAGGTCCGAATCCAGATCCGGTCTATCAGTGGGATGCAAAACGTAAACTGTTTCCGCCTGGTGGAGGTATGCGCTCTACCAAGTGACGTTCTAGTTTTAACTGTTTTGTTAGGTTAAGGTTTTTACTTTAGGTAAGTGAACTATGTTTTGGGGCTTGCAATTTAAATGAAGTTGAATATGGGATGTTGTAAAATGAACACATCATTTGCAGTAATCCTTTGAATTATGTTAAAGTTTAGGAACTGTCATTGTGTGTGTGTGTGTGTGTGTGTGTGTGTGTGTGTGTGTGTGTGTGCGCGTGTGTGTGTGTGTGTGTGTGTGTGTGTGTGTGTGTGTGCACATATACCGTATATGTGTATGTGTATACATGCAAGTTATTTTTTCCTGCTATCCTCACACGTGGGTGGGCCTCAGGAGATGGAACAGAGATATACCGTGTCTCAAAGTATCCACCTCCGTAAGTGTGCGTGTGTGCGCACATGCGTGTATGGTGTGTGTATGTGTGTGCATGCATGTGAATGTGCATGCATGTGTGTGCATGTACATGTGTGTGTGCACATAAAATATGTGCAATATGTCATGCACAAGATGCGTGTGCGCAACATACCACTGCACAACATGTTACATATAACGTGTGTACTGTGTATACATTACAACATGTGCACAATATGTATATATGCATATACATATATAACATAAGAATAATGTGTGCATACAATACACAGCATATGATGTCAGGCAAAACAAAACAAAACATGCCAAAGTAAAACCAAAAGCAAAACCAAAGCCAAACATGTATAAACCATAATCGTGCATTTGTACATGCAAATCACAACCCATGCCCATGTGTGCTCAATCACAACCCATGCTCATCTTTCTCAGGCCCCCCTTCCACTCGGGTCCACCAAATCTCCAGCCCTCCCCCCCCCCCCCGATCCCCCCCCCCTCCCCACTTTCTGCTTGGGTCCACCAAATCTCAGGCCCTCCTTCCACTCGGGTCCGCCAAATCTCAGGCCACCCCTTCCACTCGGGTGCGCCAAATCTCAGGCCCTCCTTCCACTCGGGTCCACCAAATCTCAGGCCCCCCCTTCCACTCAGGTCTGCCAAATCTCAGGCCTTCCTTCTACTCAGGTTCACCAAATCTCAGGCCCCGCTCCCTATGTGCGCATGCGAGTCCTCTTCAATGGGTTGGAGTCAGCATAACCCATCAAGCTACTGGCGCCTCCCCCTCCCCCCACATAGCCGCTCACGAAGCTGTTGTATTTGGCATGTTACTGGATCTCACGGAGTTCAGTTCCCTGCAAGCATAACATTGCCCAAAAGGGAGTCACCAAATCTCGGGCCCTCACTCCCAGCATGATGCAGTTGGAGGAACCCAGCGAGCCACCATGCCAAGCCGTGTCCCAGGTGATCCACGCAACCTCAAGCACCACATGCACGGCCCTCCACCTCATCAAAGCCACCTTGCACATTGAAGATGCCGCACTCAGCACGAATACTCGATTTCATCTCGCTCTCTCACATCCCCAACGGATGGAGCTCCACAGGAGGAGGTTCGTCAAAGCCCGGACACTCCAACCTGGCAGCACTGGGCCCACGAGTCCCACTAAGCTCCGGAACCAGGCCACCCAAACGCACGTTGAACAGCATGACACCGACCACCATCCGCTCCATCAGGTCAGTCTTTACAGTCTTTGAAACGGATTTATTCGACACAGCTCCTGGTCCTCTCCATCCCAGACAAGAGGGAGGCGGGCGACTGGCAAGTCATGCCACCTCCCTCGCCGCGGCCATCTTGTGTGTGTGTGTGTGTGTGTGTGTGTGTGTGTGTGTGTGTGTGTGTGTGTGTGTGTGTGTGTCTTGTCTGTGTGTATTGTTGGTTATCTCAATATGCGGGTTTCAGAAGGTGGCTGGTGTCCTTCCCCTCGTCTCGACAAGTACATTTTCGGGATTGTATGATGCTTTATTTTCTTGTTTCAGTTTCTGTATCGTTGTATCTCTGTCGATATTTTTTTTTTTTTTTTTTTTTTGGTCTACCTTGTACAAATGTGCACTTGGCACACTTATCTCGGCCAAATTCCATTTGAATATTTTCTGTCTGAGTGATATTACTAATTTCAGTTATTCTACCAATTTTTTGTTGTTCAGTGCGAAGAGTTTTAGATCACCCATGTACAGTAGATGTGTCACATTTCCTGTCTCTTTGGATATACTCTTATTGGGTGTTGGGGTGTATCCATGTCATTCCTCAATAATGAGGTTGCTCAGTAGTTCCTGGGCCAGGCAGAACAGGACGAAAGGGTAGGGGGAAGGCTGTCACCCTGGAAGATCCCACGACGTATCTTCACCCCTGGGATTTCGATCTTTCCTTCCGAGTGCTGTAATATCAATGGGGTATTACCAAAACTCCATTACTTTCTCAATAAGTTTGATTATTTGGGGGTTGATCTTGTGCAATTGCATGCATTTTATCATCCATAAATGTGGAACACTATCAAAAGCTTTTTTTGTAGACTATCCATTTTGTGGATAATTTGGTTGTTCTCATTTTAGAGTTTTCGAGTATGGCCTTGTTTAGTAACATCCTCTCTTGCATCCCTTCTGTTCTGCTTCTAGACCTCCTTGTTGTGGTGGTACATCATTTCTGTGATCATTCCTGTTAAATATTTGTATGTTGTTGGCAGGCATTTCATTGGCCTATATTTGTGAAGTAGTTGTGTTTCTTTAAATTTTGGAATGAGGAAGGCGTTACCTTCTGTGAATCATTCATCCATTACCTTTTTCTATTGGACACGTTCATTGAATGCATGAGCATGAATGAATGAGTGAATGGGGTGAGCATAAAATTGCTTTAGCCACAAGTTTGGAATCCCATCTGGGCCAGGGATTTTGAAGATTGGTGTTTTTCCTGAGTTTTTATGCCTCCGCTGATGAAGTCTCCGGAGGGATTATGGATTTGGGAGGTCCATCCAGTTGTCCGTCTATCCGTCCTTCCATGATTCCTTGATAGGGTTTCGTTATCGCGATAACTTAAGAATGGCAAAAGGGATCTCAGTCGAACTTGGTACAGGTATGTATAATGATTTATATTATGAACTGATTATATTCTGGGGTCAAAGGTCAGAGGTCCCCTTCGGTAAAAATTCTGTTGCTGCACTAACTTTTTTGACCAAACCTTTTTGGGGGATTTTGACCAGACTTGGCATAAGTATATATTATGATGCAAAGATGAACTGATTAGATTTCAGCATCGAAAGGTCAAAGGTTATGTTTGGTAAAAATGTGATACTTGAAAACAGCTGAATGGATTTAAATCAAACTTGGTGCAAGTTTGTATATTGATGTAATAATGTCTGCGGAGTCAAGACATATTGGTTGACGTGGTGACATCGTAGAGTACCTTCCCTGGTTTTTTTCTTCAATTATCATGGGGCATTTCACTTCGATGTTGTTTATAATTTTCCAAGTTTTGGATCCATTCTGCTTCCTTATTGTGTTATTTTAGATCTTCATAAATTTCTTTCCTGAAATTTTCAGGTTTATCTTTTATCAGGGGGATTTCATATTCTGCTTTTTGGTTTTTGGCCCAATCTCCCAATAGTGAAGAATCACTGAAAAATTCTAGTATCTGGATCTGGATCTTCACCAAAATCTAATCAATTCGTCCTTGTCACACACGCAACCTGTCCAACAAAATTTCGTCCGAATCAGTCCATAACGTTTTTTGTGATATCCTGCTCACAGACAAACAAACAAGAAGACGTCATGCATAGCACGATACTTGCAAAATCCGCCCCCCCCCCCCCCAAAAAAGTTTTCCATTGATACAGCAAATTGTCCATTTCATGAAGATTAAAATTTACAATCTTGATCAAAGCTCGGGTCAACAGGATGAAAAGTGACGATTTTTCAGATGAAAAATGATGATTTGGGAAGGTTGACCTTGAGTTGACCTTTGACCTTTTGACCTCAAAAAGTTAGTTTCCCTATTTAGTGACTCAATGTGCAAATGCTGTTCAATTTTCAAGTCAATCGGATTAAAATTGAGGATATTAAAAATTTGGCCTATGTTGACCTCAAAAATAGATGGTGGTTGAATTCAGTGACCATATATATAAATCATCTTAGAAGTTCAAGTCAATCAAATGAAAATTGGTGATTTTAGAAATTTGGCCTATGTTGACCTTTTGGCCTGTGTTTACCTAAAATATAATAGGTGGTTGAATTCAGTGACCAGATATGCAAGTCCTCTTCAAATTTCAAGTCAATTGGATGTAAATTGAGGATTTTAGAAATTTGGCCTATGTTGACCTTTTGGCCTATGTTGACCTCAAGTATACTTGGTGGTTGAATTCAGTGACCAGATATGCAAGTCCTCTTCAAATTTCAAGTCAATCAGATGAAAATTGAGGATTTTAAAAATTTGGCCTATGTTGACCTTTTGGCCTATGTTGACCTCAAGAATACTTGGTGGTTGAATTCAGTGACCAGATATGCAAGTCCTCTTCAAATTTCAAGTCAATTGGATGAAAATTGAGGATTTTAGAAATTTGGCCTATGTTGACCATTTGGCCTATGTTGACCTCAAAAATACTTGGTGGTTGAATTCAGTGACCAGATATGCAACTCTTCAAATTTCAAGTCAATCAGATGAAAATTGAGGATTTTAGAAATTTAGCAAAGTTGGTGACCTTTGGCCTATGTTGACCTTTTCACCTATTGACCCCAAAAACAATAGGCTTCTTGCTTTTGACCAACTCTACCATTTGGTGAAGTTTCGTGAAGATCGGTTGAAAATTGTGACCTGTAGGCCGGTGAAAAACAGACAAACAAACAGACAGACAGACAGACAGACAGATATACAGACAGACAGACAGACAGAACCACAAACACAACCGACCAATATACTTGAAAAATCTTCGATTTTGCAAGTAACAAACAGACAGACGTAGGTGAAAACGTAATCTCCGTCCACCTTCGGGGGCGCAGGTAATAAATTGCTGCCCAATGGTCAGATTGTTTCATCCTCAACAGATAAGTTTCGGAACGTATTACAAACACAACACCTCGCCAGGAATTCTATAAATATATCCTTTTATTGTAACAAATTGAATAGAAATAATATTTGCATAAATAATCAATACAATAACAAATATATAAAAGAAGTGAAAAATAAATTATTTAGTATAAAATAAATACTTTTGCAAGGCATAATTAAAAAGTCAACAACACTTGAATTCCTCTTGTAAACATAAATAAATAATTCCAGTGAAACGCAGAAAGTAGTTTTCATTACACAGGATGGTGCACCTGTCTGAGGGCACACCTGGGAAATGCGTCCCCCATTGGCAGCAGAGAAACGGAAGCCGGACGACTGGGATGAAAGATCCATCTTATTAGCCCACTTCCTTGAAATACTGTAAGTGCAGATTGTCTGGGACTCTCGATACTTGTTCTGTTGCATATTGCGTAGTGTTACTTATACTTGATATCCTTAGAAATAGCTTCCATTCATGATGGCTGCTCGTTGCATCATTGCTGGGAGATGCGGTGCCTCCTGTAGCTTAGGGATTGAGATGGGACGTCCATCTTCGTGGTGTAGATCTGTTGATCAGCATTTTTGGAGCTTTTGAAGTTTCTCTTTGAATGAAGTAGTTTGTTGAAATTTGTGACGTGAGGATGTGTTTACTGGGAGGGGTAAAGGGACTATTAGGCCACCCTACATTTCCCATATATATATACTGTTGTTACATCAAGGGCTCCACCCACAATGGCCGCCCAGCTTGCGCTTCACACGCGCCGAAGGTCACGCTGCACTCTTTTCATGTAGGTGAGTAGGTCACGCAAGATGACGTAACCTTGCGCACCTCTTCGCCACCGGCTGCTCGGATTGGTGAGCTGTCGTGGCACACGGATGGTTTCTTGCACCACATTGATGCCGGTCACATTCATGTCCATGAGCTGAAGTGACAGAATTAAAAACGGTCATTGTTGAGCAGATCCATTAGAGAAACAAAGCAAAAAGTTCAGTGTTTGCACGAACCCAATATTGTAACTCTGTGAATAAACCATTCGGACAACGCATGTATAAAATCAGACCATTCATAAATATAAATATGACTTTGCTTAAAGGAACCTCCATGCAGGAGGAGGCCATTCGGTCCATCAAGCCTGAGCAATGCTGGTGAACCTGTGGTTGATTGTCCATGTTCTATCTCCTTTAAATACAGTACTTTTTAATTAAAAACATTGATTGTCCGTGCGCTATCCTCTACATGCTGAGTGTCAAGCGAGGAAGCAGCACGTCCCGTGCTTTTAGTCTTTGGTACAACTCAGTCGGGATTCAAACCACCAACCTCCCAGATAGCGATGCTCTAAACATTGCACTACCGAGTCTGGTTGAAGGACTGGATTCGAACCTGCAATTCTAAATTCAACCACACACATTCGCCTCTCAGCTGTCTAGCCTGGGTTTGAAATCCTGAGCCAGGTATAAGATGCCATCCTGGTGTTTCACAGGAAGGGTGATTCATCAATGTGTGTCGGATGAACGTTAAATCTGCCGGCATTAGTCGGTGGACGTTATAGATCCCCACGGTGTCCTTCGCGAAGAGTAGGCGAGTTATCGCCGGCACCCTGAACAAATTATACAAATTCCTGCGCTACGTCGGAGTGGCGACCCGAACGTGATTGTAACCTCAGCCAAACAAACGCTTCGGCAGCACCTGGCACTGTTTAGAACATGGTTCGTGATGTGATATTGTGATATCTCACCTGTTTATATAGTAGTGAGGCCATAGTGTTCAAGTCGGTCACGACGACCTCCATCAACCTCCTGATCTGAGCAGTCATCTGCCCACCTGCATTACCCGCAGGTACTTTTGAGGACAGATGTGCCGACAGGTAAGCAGAGTAAACGTGGAGATTGTGTCTGTCTTGACTCAACAGATCTGCACTCTACGAAGTCGAGGAAGAACGACATTAATTAAACGAGTAAGTAAATGAAGTACCGTACTGTACTTCCTTCACACTGCAAATTGATTGAACATCATTCCATGTAGGTGATTGAGTACCTTGAGAGCTGCCCATTGCTGGTACGACATGTCTGCGCGTGGCAAGCCAGGGATACTTGGGACATTCAGATATCTCTCGTCCTCATATCCAAGCCATCGCTTTGTCTGAAACATACATGAACATGTTGGTTCGCTATTGTTTTTGTTGTTATTACTATCATCATCCACAGAATGTACAAACAAAATTACTGTACTTAGAAGTGGTTAAGAATAGTATAAAGCAGACGAGAAGTTCCCTCTGTAGAGAGCATACCTCCACCAGGCTGATTAGTTACGGTTTGTATCCCACTGATAGGTCGGATCTGGATTCGGACCTGAACCAAAATCGAATCGACTTGTTCTTGTCACCGAACCAACTCGTCCACCAAAGTTTTCACATAACTCGTCCACAACTTCTTGAAATATCATGCTATATATCGGTTTTAGTCCTATCTCTCAATGGTGAAGATTCACTTAAAATATTATCAGATCAAAATCCGGATCAAGATCGTCACCAAAATCCGATCAAATTGTCCATGTCACACACCCAACCTGTCCACCAAGTTTCGTCTTTTTTGAGATATCGTGCTATATATCGGTTTTGGCCCTAACTCTCAATGGTGAAGAATCACTTAAAATATTCTCGCATCCAAATCCGGATGCGGATCTTCACCAAAATCCAATCATTTCGTCCATGTCCCACACCCAACCTGTCCACCAAGTTTCGTCCGAATCTGTGCACAACTTTTTGAGATATCCTGTTCACAGACAGGGATAAAAACATAACTTCCACCACCGAATAAATGACGGAGCTGACCACTGCTGATTTGGGGGAAGCCCCCTTGATCCCCCGGAAGCCCCCTTGATTCCCCGGAAGCCCCCTTGATTCCCCGGAAGCCCCCTCGAACTCCCGGAAGCCCCCTTGATTCCCCGTAAGCCCCCTCGAACCCCCGGAAGCCCCCTCGAACCCCCGGAAGCCCCCTTGATTCCCCGGAAGCCCCCTCGAACCCCCGGAAGCCCCCTCGAACCCCCGGAAGCCCCCTTGATTCACCGGAAGCCCCCTCGATCCCCCGGAAGTCCCCCTGTGCCCCCAGGAGACCCAGGAAAACCCCAGGATCGAGTACAAGAGCTGCATCGAGTTTCATATCAATCGGTTGGGAAATAAGGAACAAGTAAGGATCCGAAGTTTGGTGAGTTGCTTTTCAGTCGTTTGATGATATAAAAAGGTAATGAAAAGGTAATAACACAATAGGTAAACTTTTTGGATACATTCGATGAAATTGGCGGTTATAATTGGCGCTGGGGTTAAGGATACGAGAGGGGTAGGTGAAGGAGTGCGAGCAATGTGTACATTTTCATGACGTTTGTTTACAAGTCGGACAGGTACTCACGTAGCGTGCGTACGCGCATCGCGTGTTGACGTTGAGCAAGTGCGCGAGTCCTCGCGCCTTGATGACGATGTGGCTGCGCTTGGTGCCGGAGCTCGTGGCGAGACTCCCGAGGAGGAGCAGGATCAGGACTGGAGCTGGAGAGAATATGCGGCGAAGAGAGTCAATTGGGACAGTTAAAGTCGTGTAGTACGAAATCAAACCGCCATATAAACTTTGAATAATAGTTGTCGAAACTTTTTTTATTATTTATTAAAAAAATAAAATAATTAAGTTGTAGACAAATATTATTATTATTATTATTATTATTATTATCTATTGTCATTGAAACTTAAGACAAAGGCAGACATACAGACACCCAACCTTACCTCTCATTCCGACTTGGATTATTGAAGCGCTGTTTGGAAGACTCGTCTCGTCCGTGATTTCCCGCGAACTACTTGTTCGAACACGCGCTCTCTCGACTCACTCTACTCCGCTCGACTCACTCGACCTCCTTTCAGCATTTATAACCCCACACGATTTCCGAAAGCGAAACCACGAAATCCCCATCAGTAGAGACGGAAGTTTTGGGCGCGGAAACCTTTGGGAGTGCTCGGCCGCGCTGTCTGTAGCTGGAGGTGAACTTTTCCACGAACCGACAAACTATATGGACGAGACGATCCCAAAACGTACTTTGTGAACCGGTTTGGTCCGCTTGACCCCCCTCTTGCTGAAATGAATACCGGCAGATAGGATAGCCGCTGCTGAGCCCTTCGGGATGGTGCGCGTTATCTCCCCGGGTTGTATCATCCATGGGAAGAGAATGAAAGGAATCGTGGAGTGAGCGCTACGGTAGCGTTTGACGGGCTACCATAGGTCCGAGGGCTGATCAGTAAGTCTGTGGCCTCATAAGGAAGCAAAACATTTTTAAAAAGTTCAAATTGCTGCGGGAAAAACGATTGTTTCGTCGTCGATCGACGAAATGTATGTTGTTGTTGGTGTTGTTGTTGGGCGAAATGTATGGGAAGTTATTACCAGGGACTGGTGGTTGCGATGGCTCGGGTAGTTATTGAAATATTACTTCGTAAAATAAGGCGGGAAATAGGAAAGGCCAATGAGTGAGAAATAAGGGGAGAAAAGGGGAATTATAGGGCACGTGGGAATTTGGGATGGGAGTTCAAGAAATCCCTTTCTTTTTCTTCGTAATGTTTTGATTGGTAATATAAAATTAACTTTCCTGCGCTGCGAGCACGAGATGGCTGACTTTGTTTCCAAATTTTAATTTCACTTTCACAACACATATGTCTATCAAATGTATAGCGACTGATCGACAGATACTGACTGCCGTCATGTACAGTACTGGATCTGTCCGTACCGAAAACGGTTAGCCGTTGCATGGGTCGTAGTTCTGTCTCCTCTAGCTACAACTATACCTTCACACCTGTGTCGTAGCTCCACCCCATACAGGTGTATGTATACCTTCACACCTTGTCGAATCTCCATTCAAGGATGGATACTCACGGCGGGTGTTATATGGCTACCTAGAGACTGAAACAGGTAGGGAAATGTTTAAACGGGACACCACTGTGTGGTTGTTGTACCGTCGTTTGAATTGTCGATACTGTAGTTTATTCACGAATATGACATTGTATTGATAATTGTGAAATTACAAATGGAAGAACAGCTTTGTGTTCCGTTCTTGCGAAAGTATTATTGTAGAACACAAAAGTAGTCTTGTAGTACACGAAAGTAGTCTTGTAGAACACGAAAGTATTATTGTAGAACACAAAAGTAGTCTTGTAGTACACGAAAGTAGTCTTGTAGAACACAAAAGTAGTCTTGTAGAACACAAAAGTAGTCTTGTAGAACACAAAAGTAGTCTTGTAGAACACGAAAGTAGTCTTGTAGAACACAAAAGTAGTCTTGTAGAACACAAAAGTAGTCTTGTAGTACACGAAAGTAGTCTTGTAGCACACGAAAGTAGTCTTGTAGAACACGAAAGTAGTCTTGTAGAACACGAAAGTAGTCTTGTAGAACACGAAAGTAGTCTTGTAGAACACGAAAGTAGTCTTGTAGAACACGAAAGTAGTCTTGTAGAACACGAAAGTAGTCTTGTAGAACACGAAAGTAGTCTTGTAGAACACAAAAGTAGTCTTGTAGAACACAAAAGTAGTCTTGTAGTACACGAAAGTAGTCTTGTAGCACACGAAAGTAGTCTTGTAGAACACGAAAGTAGTCTTGTAGAACACGAAAGTAGTCTTGTAGAACACGAAAGTAGTCTTGTAGAACACGAAAGTAGTCTTGTAGAACACAAAAGTAGTCTTGTAGAACACAAAAGTAGTCTTGTAGTACACGAAAGTAGTCTTGTAGCACACGAAAGTAGTCTTGTAGAACACGAAAGTAGTCTTGTAGAACACGAAAGTAGTCTTGAGAACACGAAAGTAGTCTTGTAGAACACGAAAGTAGTCTTGTAGAACACGAAAGTAGTCTTGTATAACACGATCGTCTTGTCGAACACACGAGTACTCTTGTACAACACGATAGTCTTGTGGAACACGATAGTCTTCTAGAACACGATAGTCTTGTGAAACACGATAGTCTTCTAGAACACGATAGTCTTGTCGAACACACGAGTACTCTTGTAGAACACACAAGTACTCCTGTCGAACACGAAGGTAATCTTGTAGGACACGATAGTCTTGAAGAACGCGATAGTCTTGAAGAACGCGACAGTCTTGTAGAACACACAAGTACTCTTGTAGAACACGAAGGTAATCTTGTAGGACACGATAGTCTTGTAGAACATGATAGTCTTGTAGAACACACAAGTACTCTTGTAGAACACGAAGGTAATCTTGTAGGACACGATAGTCTTGTAGGACACGATAGTCTTGTAGAACACACAAGTACTCTTGTAGAACACGAAGGTAATCTTGTAGGACACGATAGTCTTGTAGAACACGATAGTCTTGTAGGACACGAAGGTAGTCTTATAGGACACGATAGTCTTGTAGAACACACAAGTACTCTTGTAGAACACGAAGGTAATCTTGTAGGACACGATAGTCTTATAGAACACAAAAGTAGTCGTGTAGCACATGAAGGTAGTCATACAGTACATGAAGGTAGTATATATGACATTATTTGACATGAAGGTAGTCTTATAGGACACGAAGGTAGCCTTGTAACGATGGTAGTCTTGTATAACACAAAGGTAGTCTTAAAAGACATGCAGGTTGTCTTAAAGGACACAAAGGTAGTGTTGTGGGACATGAAGGTAGTCTTGTAACGAATGTAGTTTTGTATATCATGAAGGTAGTCTTAAAGGACACAAATAGTCTTAAGGAACTGTTACGTGGTCCTCCCGGTAACTACCTGGTCTTGGTGACCCCCGGACCGTGGGAGGGACCCCGCCAGAAAGATATATGGTTTATACGCTTTCGTAACGCAATCAATATGAATTCCGGTCAAGAAGAAACCCCACACCAAGGATCCGGAATAATCAATAATATATTCACTGAGCAATCAACAACCACCAACAATGCACAATCAATATTACAACCATGTGAACTCATCTACACAAACTCTAAGATGGCCATCTTAATCTTATACATTCCTCACGTGAGCCCCACTCCTGACTCCCTCCGTGGTCAATGTCTCTCCTCTCCGCACACGGGCGGTTGAACGAGCCCCGGGCGGACGTGCTCTAAACGTGCCGTCTCGGACTGGGGCCGCAGCTGCAGCGCACCTCCTTGCCAAGCCACGGGGCAAACCCAGCGCGGCGTCCAACGTGCGCGAGGCCCCAAGTGCGACTCTTACGCGTCCTTGTAGATGGGCAAAAACCCAGCGCGGCTTCCGACGCGAGCGAGGCCCAACGTGCGGACCCGTACGCGTCTTTGTAGACGGGGCAAAACCCAGCGCGGCTTCCGACGCGAGCGAGGCCCACCGTGCGGACCCGTACGCGTCTTTGTAGACGGGGCAAACTGTCCCGGACGCTTGGTTTCGTGCACGAACTCACAGTGACTGGACGTGTCCAAAGGTATTTACCGCCCAGGTAACTCCTCTCGCCAGACGTTTCGCAACGGCGCGTTTTCCGCGCAGCGTAAGGTCGATTCCACCTTCTCGTCGTCGCGGGGCGAGGAAAAAGAAACCTTCCTTTCCCTCGTGTCTTTTCTCCTCCGTTTCCCGTCACTTCCGCTTCCGGCCACTTCCGTTTCCTGCCACTCTTTCAGAAGGGCTCCTGACCCTCCAACCACAACAACTACCCAACAACTTAATATACTACACCCGGAAGCAAAGACCTGCATGGTAATTCACATTCATTCACATAAATATGTAACACTCCCCCCCTTCAAGAAAGAAAGTTTGAACCCAGCGAAAACTTTCTTTGCCGGCCAATTTGAAGAAACAAACCCAAATAACTCAACCCCCCCACATTATCAGTTCCCCCCGGGCACAGTTATCACTTAAAAATAAAGCCAGTTAAGCCACTCGATAGCACTTTTCCGGGAGGCCAAGCCGAGTATTCACTACATGGATGCCTTTAGGAACGCGGAGTTCACGGTTAGTCCGTGCAGGAAAGTTCTCTACATGGGCGCCTTGAGGAACGTGGAGTTCACGGTTAGTCCGTGCAGGAAAGTTCTCTACATGGGCGCCTTGAGGAACGTGGAGTTCACGGTTAGTCCGTGCAGGAAAGTTCACTACATGGACGCCTTTAGGAACGGCGTTCACGGTTAATTCGTGTAGGAATCTTGGCTCGGCGGCTCCGCCGCCTTCAGTGCTTCAACTTCTCAGAACGTCCCTAATAATTAGGGTGGGACCACTGGTCCCTGTAGTCCCCTGAATACCGGTCTTCTTCTCGGCCACTACTTTGCCCATTCTTCCTTCGGGAGCGGCCGTAACTCAGGGAGCCTCCATAATAATATTGACTGCGGCCACCACCAAAACTACCGCCCAGTTGTCCTCTCCTGTAGACCTCTCGACGCCTACGAAATGCCTTCCCTACTGTTATGGTCCGACCCTCCAAATCCTTGCCATTCCAATTCTTCTCTGCCTCTCTGGCGTCTTTTGTGCTGGCAAACGTGACAAAGCCGAACCCTCTTGACTGTTGCGTTTCCCAGTCTCTTACCAACCGCACTTCCACCAGCGGCCCATATCTGTTGAAGACAGAGGTCAGAACTTCTTCCTCTGTTTTGAAGTTCAGTCCCCCTACAAATAACTTGGCACTTTTGTCACCATCCCGAGCTGGTGTGGTGTTATTTTCCCTGCTGGGCTCTTTCTCAACCCTCAGGTTACCATAAACTTGACCCCCGGCCAAATCATTCCCGAGAACCACAGATACACCCTCTACAGGAAACGTGGCTTGTAAACCGACGGTGACCGGTCCTGACACCAAATCGGACTCCAACTGGATGACCTGAAGGGGAGCACTAACACCGCCCCCGATCCCCTGTAAACGAACACTATCCCCCGTTGCCGTCTCCTCGGACCATGGCAAAATGCCTTCAAGCATTAAAGATTGATGGGCCCCTGTGTCTCTCAATATCCTAACCGGTCTCCGGTTAGTCGAGGCTCCATCCAGTGACACAAACCCCTCGGAAACAAATGGTTGGTAACCCTCTTGATGGCGATTTCTTACGCTAGCCATCGCATTCGGAGTTGTAATAGTCGGACTCCGCTCTGGGTTGTCCCTTTTCATGAGGTAACAACTGGACATCAAGTGTCCAGGTTTTTTGCAAAACGCGCAAGTAGGCCCGGAGGAAAAACTCGGGGTCTGCCTCGGGCCCCCCGAACTATAAGTTTGTCTTGGGCCCGCATCCCTCTGATTTCGAACCGGTGGGGTATCATAGTTGTCCCCATAATCATCTCGAGGCCGCCGCCATGTATGGTCGTTCTCCGCACCTGCTGTTCCCCACCTCCCCTGCGGAGATCTAGGCGAGGAGTTAGGTTCGTGGACCCCTATTCGGTGGGTTAAGGCATAATCATCTGCCATGGTGGCTGCGTCCCACAACTTTGGTACCTTCTTTTCCTGCAGGTACACTTTGATGTCCTCGTGGACACACTGCTGGAATTCCTCCACCAGGATCAAGTCCCGCAATGTCTCGAAGTCTTTCCCGACTCCTTTTGACTCACACCACCGATCAAACATGTTTTCTTTCACTCTGGCAAACTCCACATGGGTCTCACTCTCCCTCTTCCTGGCATTCCTGAATTTTTGTCTGTAAGCTTCCGGAACCAACTCATAGGCCTTGAGGATGTGCTTCTTCAGTACCTCATAATCTGCACATTGGTCCATTGGTAGCGCCGAATAAATTTCCTGAGCTTTCCCCACCAGCACACTTTGTACGAGTATGGTCCAGGCCTCCTCCGGCCAGTTTAATTGTCGAGCCACTTTCTCAAAGTGTGGGAAGAATTTCGCGACTTCCTTTTCACTGAACGGTGGAACCAGCCTCACATGTCTGCCCACATCCCAGGTTTTCTGGTGAGGTGTCGACCCCGTCAGCAAGGGTGGTGCCTCTCCCCGTTCTCTCATTAACTCCAGCTCCTTGAATTTGATTTCTTGCTGAAGCTGCATGTCACGTTCCTTTAATTCCCTTTCCGCTTTTCTCTCCTCTGCTTCGAGGTCCCTTGCAGCTCTCCTTTCCTCTGCTTGTTCCTTTTCTCTTCTTTCCTGGAGTTCTCTTTCCACTCTCCTTTCCTCTGCTTGTTTCTCTTCTCTCCTCTCCTCTGCTTTCCTTTCTTCTTCTGCTCTTTCCTTTTCTGCTTTCCTTTCTTCTTCTGCTCTTTCCTTTTCTGCTTTCCTTTCTTCTTCTGCTCTTTCCTTTTCTGCTTTCCTTTCTTCTTCTGCTAACCTTTCCTGGAGTTCTCGTTCCACTCTCCTTTCCTCTGCTTGTTTCTCTTCTCTCCTCTCCTCTGCTTTCCTTTCTTCTTCTGCTCTTTCCTTTTCTGCTTTCCTTTCTTCTTCTGCTCTTTCCTTTTCTGCTTTCCTTTCTTCTTCTTTGATCCGTTCCTGGCTCCGTAATTGCAACTCCAGTTTCCGGAGCTCCACGTCTTCTGGTTCTTCGGGTAGCCACTCCCAGGCTAACTCGTCCCATGTTCCTAATCCCACCATAGATTGTATCACCGTGGCCTGCAACTCTGCCTTCCTCAAATTAGTTCGGACCTCCAAGTTAAAATGTTTGGCCAATTTCAAGAGATCCGACTTTAGCAACGCTCGGAACTGTGCCTCACTCGGGGTTACCCCAAAGTTCTGTGCCACAAACGCCATGGTGCCTATCGTTAACACCTGTTAACCTTCACCCCAAGACTTTCCCCAATTTCTCAAAAAAAAATATTACCAATTAATAATTAATTAATAAATTTTAATTACCAAAAATATTATTATTTTATTATTTTATACACTTTTAGTTCCCGGACGTAGACCCAATTGCGAAACCGCAAATCGTAATTTGGACGAGCCCCCAATTCTGTTACGTGGTCCTCCCGGTAACTACCTGGTCTTGGTGACCCCCGGACCGTGGGAGGGACCCCGCCAGAAAGATATATGGTTTATACGCTTTCGTAACGCAATCAATATGAATTCCGGTCAAGAAGAAACCCCACACCAAGGATCCGGAATAATCAATAATATATTCACTGAGCAATCAACAACCACCAACAATGCACAATCAATATTACAACCATGTGAACTCATCTACACAAACTCTAAGATGGCCATCTTAATCTTATACATTCCTCACGTGAGCCCCACTCCTGACTCCCTCCGTGGTCAATGTCTCTCCTCTCCGCACACGGGCGGTTGAACGAGCCCCGGGCGGACGTGCTCTAAACGTGCCGTCTCGGACTGGGGCCGCAGCTGCAGCGCACCTCCTTGCCAAGCCACGGGGCAAACCCAGCGCGGCGTCCAACGTGCGCGAGGCCCCAAGTGCGACTCTTACGCGTCCTTGTAGATGGGCAAAAACCCAGCGCGGCTTCCGACGCGAGCGAGGCCCAACGTGCGGACCCGTACGCGTCTTTGTAGACGGGGCAAAACCCAGCGCGGCTTCCGACGCGAGCGAGGCCCACCGTGCGGACCCGTACGCGTCTTTGTAGACGGGGCAAACTGTCCCGGACGCTTGGTTTCGTGCACGAACTCACAGTGACTGGACGTGTCCAAAGGTATTTACCGCCCAGGTAACTCCTCTCGCCAGACGTTTCGCAACGGCGCGTTTTCCGCGCAGCGTAAGGTCGATTCCACCTTCTCGTCGTCGCGGGGCGAGGAAAAAGAAACCTTCCTTTCCCTCGTGTCTTTTCTCCTCCGTTTCCCGTCACTTCCGCTTCCGGCCACTTCCGTTTCCTGCCACTCTTTCAGAAGGGCTCCTGACCCTCCAACCACAACAACTACCCAACAACTTAATATACTACACCCGGAAGCAAAGACCTGCATGGTAATTCACATTCATTCACATAAATATGTAACAGAACAAAGATTGTCTTGAAGGACACTAAGATAGTCCTAAAGGGCATGGATGTCGTCTCAAAGGACACGAAGGTAAACTTGTATAACATGAAGGTAGTCTTAAGGAACATGAAGGAAGTCTTGTATAACACAAAGATCGTCTTAAAGGGCACAAATATAGTCTTACGGGACATGAAGGTAGTCTTAAAGGGCATGAAGGCAGTCTTAAAAGACACAAAGGTAGTATTAATAGATATGAAGGTAGTCTTGTATAACACAAATGTAGTCTTATGGGACATTAAGGTAGTGTTGTAACGAAGGTATTTTTGTATAACACAAAGGTAGTATGAAAGGATATGAAGGTAGTCTTGTATAACACGAATGTAGTCTTATGGGACATTAAGGTGGTGTTGTAACGAAGGTATTTTTTGTATAACTAAAAGGTAGTATGAAAGGATATGAATATAGTCTTAAAGGACACAAAGGTAGTCTTAAAGGACACGAAGATAGTCTGAAAAGACACAAAGGTAGTCTTAAAGGACACGAAGATAGTCTTAAAGGACACGAAGATAGTCTGAAAAGACACAAAGGTAGTCTTAAAGGACACAAAGGTAGTCTTAAAGGACACGAAGATAGTCTGAAAAGACACAAAGGTAGTCTTAAAGGACACGAAGATAGTCTGAAAAGACACAAAGGTAGTCTTAAAGGACACAAAGGTAGTCTTAAAGGACACGAAGATAGTCTGAAAAGACACAAAGGTAGTCTTAAAAGACACAAAGGTAGTATTAAAGGACATGAAGACAGTCCCATTCTTGCATCAGCTGCACAGTTTCGCGTTTCCGGAGATTCCACCGGTTAGTTTGGTTGTTTTGTTTTCTGCTCTTTACCAATAGACATGGAAATGGTGGAGTTAGGGAGACCCCAGACAGTCCAATGTATGTACGACCTCGTCATCTCATACATCCAACAAAATAATCCTCATACATATGAGGGAAAGTGAATATGAGTAAATAAGGGTTTATGGTGGTAGTTTGGACCATGAAGATCATGTGTGGATGCTCACTTAGACTGTGATGAACATGTGTGGATCCTCACTTAAACAGTGATGATCATGTGTGGATCCTCACTTAGACCGTGATGATCATGTGTGGATCCACACATAGACCACAATGATCATGTGTGGATCCTGACGTACACCGTGATGATCATGTATGGATCCTCACTGAAACCACAATGATCATGTGTGGATCCTCACTTAGACCGTGATGATCATGTGTGGATCCTCACTAAGACCACAATGATCATGTGTGGATCCACACTTAGACCACAATGATCATGTGTGGATCCTGATGTAGACCGTGCTAATCATGTATGGATCCTCACTGAAACCACAATGATCATGTGTGGATCCTCACTTAGACCGTGATGATCATGTGTGGATCCTCACTTATACCACAATGATCATGTGTGGCTCCTCACTGGGACCACAATGATCATGTGTGGATCCTCACTGGGACCACCATGATCATATGTGGATCCTCACTTAAACCACAATGATCATGTGTGGATCCTCACTCAGACTGTGATAATCATGGGTGGATCCTCACTTGGACCACAATGATCATGTGTGGATCCTCACTTAGACCGTGATGATCATGTGTGGATCCTCATTTGGACCACAATGATCATGTGTGGATCCTCATTTGGACCACAATGATCATGTGTGGATCCTCACTGAGACCACAATGATCATGTGTGGATGCTCACTTAGACCGTGATGATCATGTGTGGATCCTCACTTAGACCACAATGATCATGTGTGGATCCTCACTTAGACCACAATGATCATGTGTGGATCCTCACTGAGACCACAATGATCATGTGTGGATCCTCACTTAGACCACAATGATCATGTGTGGATCCTCACTGAGACCACAATGATCATGTGTGGATCCTCACTTAGACCACAATGATCATGTGTGGATCCGCATAATCATTTTTTTCCCAATCAATTTCCAATCTATCTCGCGGATAAAATGTACCATCAAGAGAAACCCGAAGTTGTTTCACCTTAGCATTATCACTCAGCGCATTATTCTTATTAGTACCCTCCTCTCCATCTGGTTTTTTAAAAATGAGCCAGAGGTATCGTGGCTTTCCTTGAAGAACACCCAAATTCCAAGTGTAGGTAGTGTGTTCCAGTTTAACGTGTTGACATCTTCTTTTAAGGTATGATACATTTAGCGGTTTCTTTGAGTTAAGTCTTCTATTTAACATCTCTTCCGTTTTAAGATTAGGAGTATATTCACTGATATACCAACACAAATCATTAATAACAAATTTATTGTTGTCGCCAAAAGCATTTTCAACCCCAAAAAGCAACCTATTTACATTATCATTCCTTTGTAGTTGAAATCTAATTTTAAGACCATACAAAACGTTATCATAATCACAAAATCCAAATATACCTTTCAGAGGTACTGCTACGGTAAAACTATTCTCTGCTTTTGTATCATCATTATACATTGACTTCCTTTGACTATAACCAGGGTCAGCATTTGTTCCCGTTGACATATCAGGAATAAAACCTTCAACAGCTCCCTTACCCATTCTATCACTAAACGAATATAGTGTAAATTTCATCATTTCAGATATAGCAGAGACATAATCAACCGCTTCAACCTCTTGTGTTCCAATATACAGGCGGACACTATCAAACATTTTCCAGAAGAAATCATTTACGAGTGTAGCATTAGTATTATTCGCAGCCTTAGTGAATTTAAATTTACACAGCAAGAAACTATCAGCTAGATTCAAGTAAGTTTGTTGATTATTTATTTCAAAACTTTTTGTTCCGTTTGAATTCCAGTCTGTTCCTGTTAGGCCAAGTAAAAAAAAAAAAAAGTTTCTCGTCCGGACTTTTTTGAAAAAAGGAGGAGATAGTCTTAAAGGAGGCCCTTTCTATTTACTATTTTCATTTTTTTTGCTATTTTTTTCCAAGATGGCTGCCATGAATTGAATGACCACTGTGGCTGACTTAAAGACTCTATAGTTTGTCCAATGTAATGTGAAACATGCCAGTGTTGATTGTTACCGAAAGGCCTGCAATTTCATTTCCAAATTAGCAAATAAATATATGTTTGAACTGAAATGGCATATGAATAGAATCAATCAATGGAACATGTCATGTGTTACACCGGACAAACTATATTTGAATAAAACAAAAAAGAAACAATGACAATGTTTAAATTTGGTATGTGTCCTTGTTTAATATAAATACACAATAATACACGAATAGTACAAGAATTGTTCATATTGGGGACTACTCAGAGAACAGACCAAAAGATTGATGAAATCCTAAAAAACAACTACTGTAGTTTCATTGGAAGGCTGATCCTTCAGCCTTCCAAAAACAAGTACACTAGAAAATGTATGTCTTGATATGGCTTAAATATTTACGCTATATCACGACACCAACTTACTTTCGTTGTTTGGTATCCATCACCAATGTCATCTCCATCGTCAAATTCTCCACTGGCAAATTTAGCGAAGAGATCGTTCAACGTTCGCTTCTCATCTACAACTGATCTCACGAACCAAGACTTCAAAACTTTTGTCGACGAACGTATGCTTACACACACGAATATCGTCATAATCCCTACTCAAATTTGTACCATTAAAAGTATGAAATGCAAGATTTGTACACGTAAATTGCACTTGCGCAGTGCACAACCGCTGCGAGAATTGACCGTCTTTAGCACAGTGTCTGCGTTAAGCCGAGCATGTATTAACCAGGAAGTTCCGTTAGAGGGCGCGATCCATAATAGTTCAGATCATCAATGCACAAGATACGATCAGCAAACGCCCGGAAACGGCAAGTTTTCGACCGAGTTTCTTCGCAAAACGATTTTTTTTTAAAACAAGTATATATTTAAAATAAATAGTATTAAATAGTAAATAAAAGTAGGCGGCGACCAAAAAGGAAGTGGGCGAGGACGAGAAACATATATATTTTTTTACTTGGCCTTATAGCATTTACCTTAAAATAGTCTTCCTTTTTAGTGGAGTTTGAAATGATAATCGTATCATCCAATTCATAGATACTATCAATCGCTTCCATACTTGTATTTATATAGTATTAAAATCGTTGAAACCCTGACCCAAGTATTTTAATGATTTTTTGTCGTTCTTGTGAAGATAGTTGAGTTTTACCTTTTTTTATTTCTTTGATTGCTTGTAATTTATGAGACTCCTTTTGAGCATCTTTTATACTCTTTATAGCACCCGCAACTGAACCCACGGCAGAAGCAGTTGAACCAATTAGGTCTTTATGTTTAAGAATGGTTGAACCAATACCCATTAGAGTATCAATTATCCCATCTCCTTTATTTCTAAATTGATGCCCCACACCCCGTTATCTCTTTGGTTTATAGTATCCTCTACCAAGAAACATACCTTCACCCTTATAGTATGGTGAAAGGAACATCCCATCACCTGTAATTATTTTTTATTTTCCCAACTCGTGTTTTCTCACAATAACCATTATTTATTTATTGAAAAACTTCACGTAGGTGAATTCTGATGGATATAATTTCTTCATTAAAGGAGATCATACGATTATCTTGATCGGTTATCCTAAAATTAACTCTGTATATGGTTTTTCCTGACAGGTAAATAGACAAGATTTTTTGGTTCCATATTGAATTTATAACCAATCGGGGTTGAGTATGCGCTGAATGAAAATATTGTATTTGTTCTTATTTCATCGTTATAAGCACCATCAATCAAATCACAATGAATTAATACCGAATTTATACCAGAGGATATTTGAATGACATTATCACTGTAAACCAGGAAACAATATCTCACCGTTCTCAAGACCGAACTCTCTTATCTGTCTCCCTCTTCCAAATCCTGGTGGCGTCTGGTCAAATCTGTTTCTGGTGTTTGTTCCCCCTCCATCCCCTCCCTCACCTCAAACGGCTTAACAGCTGACTCCGCACGTGAAAAAGCTGAATGCCTCAACTCTGTGTTTGCCTCTAAATCTTGTGTCCCAAACCCATCCCTCTCTGTACCCACCGTACCCAGTCATACCCAGCTGCTCCTGGACTCTGTGTCCTTTCCTCCTGACAAGGTCGAAAAGTTTCTGTCAACCCTCGACTCTGATTCTGCAACTGGTCCTGACGGCATCAGCCCACGGGTCCTAAAATCATGTTCTTCCGCTCTTTCACTCCCTCTTTCTGTTCTCTTCACCCTCTCTTTTGCTCAAGGTCATCTGCCATCTGCTTGGAAATCAGCCAACATCACCGCTTTGCACAAAAAAGGTGCAAAAACAGATCCTAGCAACTACAGACCAATCAGCCTTCTCCCAATTATCAGCAAAGTCATGGAATCCATCATTGCTTCAGATATGAAATCTTTCCTCTTCTCCAATGGCTTGATCTCTGATCATCAATTTGGTTTGAGACCTGGTCACTCTACTCTGGACATGCTGCTTCTGCTTTCTCAACAATGGATGGAGGTCCTCAACACCAAACAGGAAATTAGAGGAGCTGTCTCCCTTGACATTTCACATGCCTTCGATACGGTCTGGCACCCTGCTCTGCTCACCAAACTCTCCTCCTTTGGTACCCATGGAAATTTCCACGCATGGCTGGCGGACTTCCTCTCTGGTCGTAGTCAACGTGTGGCCCTGAATGGGTTTCTCTCATCTCCTCTTCCTGTTCAGGCTGGAGTTCCCCAAGGTAGTGTTCTGGGCCCTGTGCTTTTTCTGGTCTTCATCAATGATCTCTCTGACTCTCTTGAAAATCCTCTCTATCTCTTTGCTGACGACTCTACTCTCTGTCGCTCCATTCCTCATCCCTCAGATCGGCAGTCTGCAGCCTCCTCACTCTCTGCAGACCTGGACAAAATCACAGACTGGGCAAAAAATGGAACATGTCTTTCAATCCTGATAAATCTCACACTCTTACGATGTCTCTCCCGAAAAGACCGACTGGACAACCCTCCCATCCACTTTCTGAATAATCCTCTCCAAGAAGTTCTGTCACTCAAGCTTTTGTGTCTCACTATTTGCCATGATCTTTCCTGGGAAAACCACATTTCAAATCTGGCCTCCAAACCCAGTCGCCGACTGGGCATCCTCCGTCGTGCGAAGTCCTTCCTTGGCACACCTGAGCTCCTCACCACATACAAGGCTTTCATCTGCAGCTCTATGGAATACTGCTCACCCCTCTGGTCTGGTGCTCCTGCCTCACACCTAGCTAGTCTTCACGCTGTTGAAACCAAAGCGTTCAGAATCATTGGAATCTCCTGCGATGAAGCTAACTCCAAGGGCCTTTCACTCACTCACCGCAGGCAGGTTGGTGGTCTTTCCGTCTTCTACCGACTCCTCTCTGGCCTTGCCCCCCCAGCTCTCTCTGGGCTCTGTCCCCCAAATATTCCTACAGGTCGCACAAGATCTGCCTGCAACCCTCTTATGGTTAAACTGCCAAAATCAAGACTTTCTGCTCACCTTCACTCCTTCATTCCTCTTTTCTCCCACCTCTGGAACAAACTCCCTCACTCTCTTCAATCCCACTCCACCCTCCAGGTCTTTAAAACAGCTGTTCACCACCATCTCTTATCCTCCCCCATCCAAAACCTTGATCTTTTCTACCCCCGCTAATTTCGGTCCCCTTGTGTTTTATACCTCTCCCCCCCCCCGCCCCCCCTTCCCACGCCTCCTCCCCCCAAGCCCTCTCCCTCCCATACTTCTCCCTGCTCTCAAATGTTGTGGTTGTGTGCTTCCCCTTCTCTCCCCATCTTGTCTTCCGCTCCCTCTTTTTGTATATTTTGTTTGTCTGGTTGATTTGATTGTGAAATAAATGTTCGCTCTTCCACGAGCCTCGATTCAGTATACAAAAAACAAACAAAAAAAACCGTCCCGTTATTTTCAATCTTTTTTGAAGAGAAACCCAATAGCTCTCTGAACGAATTTTCAATCATGAAATCAACTTTATAATTATTTTTTAGTTTAATAGTTGTTTTTGAAGTGTGTTTTTGAATATCTATTGCAATATTTTTTGGTTCATCACCTTCTTCTTTCATAAGGCGAGAGACTTCTGAAGATATTTGAGAAATCTCGTAAGCTCCGGGTGAAACGGTTATAGTTTTATATTCACTTCCTGGATTATAACTAAACTTGTTGTTTTTCTCTGTGATATTAAAAAGGGTATTGTTAGTCTCCATTGACAACAAAGAAGCCTCATATTCTTTTGTGGGGTCAAGTTGTCGTGGGTAAGGGAATGAAGCTGTGTAATCACTAATCACTCGTTGTGAAATTAAAACTAAGAATTGTGCTTCTCATCTTATTTAATATCTAATAAAATATCTTTGTATTGTCATTTATTAATTATTTTCATATTCATCAACTGATCTAAAATGGCTGAGGTTTCATTAAAACAATTGTTGTTTCCAGCCTTCTTACTACCTAACAGCAATAATAGCCTATTAACTAATTGTGATTGGTCATTTGGAAGAAAACTAACACCTGAACCAAGCTTACTTAAAGCATCAATAATGTATTTCTCCTTCTCATTCTTCTTCCTTTTACCAGCAACAGAAACTCCATAATCAAGTGAGTTTCGTAAATCAATATATACCCTATCTTCCTCTCTTTCCATATCAAGTGGTTCCTCAAAATATTTTGAACCGCTGAATCCGGAGTTTGTTGGAAGAAACATTAATCTTGGAGTTAATTTAACATTTGGTCGAGCAGAACTTAAGAACACCAATTTATCATTAAATATCAATACCTTTTCTTTCACAAGATAGAACTGCGCTGGTTCTTCTGTTGGAATGAGACCTGCTCTGGTTTTTTAATCTGCTGAATATTCATTGTTTTGAAGAGCTTCCACAACATAATTAGGGGGTTGATTTACCTCCTCAAGTTTCCGAAATAATCCTTCATCATCATATTCTAATTCTCCAAGGTCTTGCTCTGTCATTTACCTAAAATCTTTGAGCATTTGAAGTTTTTTTGGAGTAAATTCTAACGTGGGAACTGTAGGTGAAATCGTTTGTTGAGTTTTTAAAAGTGGTTTAAAAAATTTCTCTTGTTTTCTTTCAAAGGCTTCTTCACCAGTTAGTTTCTGTCTCCGTTTCTTCTTTATCTCTTCCTGTTGCTTTACAACTTTTGAAACCAACTCTTGATGTTCTTTAAACTTTCTTGCTCTTTCTTCGGTATTCATTTTCTGTATTTATTTATTGAAAAATATCATTTAATGAATTGTAAAGGTCAATGGGAAAATTTTCCTTTTCTTCATCATTATAGTAAATGTGTTGAAATAAATCCTTTTCTTTAAATATTTCATAAAATTCTTTATTGGTATTAATACGAGTTGTTATTTCTTCTTCACTAATACTTGTATCTCTGCTTTTCATACGTTTGCATTGAGTCTCCTCATCGATATCAAAACCGAATGAGAAAATCTTAATTCCATCACCACACAAATGTTTAATAATTTGTCTCATTCCTTCAGGATTAGTTTCTAAAATCCCAAGACCGTTAGATTTTACTTTATTTAACTCACTCTTACAATGTGAATATTTTGTAGAACCAAGAGAGACCTCCTCAAATATTTGACCTTCGTTCCTCAATCGCATATGTTTCTCCATTGAAATGTAGTAATAATCTTTCCCTTCTACTTCTCCTGGTCGCATTGCTCTGGTTGTAGTACCTACAAAACGAATCATAGTGTGTTTAAAAAAAAAACTTACAATCTTTTCATTTTTACTATTCAAGAGTTTAGATTTATGAAAGTTCTTTCCTGAAGCAGATTTACCCACAAGATTAATAATAATAGTTGTCATTTATGTGTGTAAAATATCAGTTCGTATCTCATCTTGTTTCACAACAATATATTTATATTTTCCAATCGTGTGTTTCATATAATTTTCAAATTCTTTTTTACTACATAACGTAGAGCAATTATCTCTCCAAAAATTATTTACATCTATTGAATTTAACTTAAATAAAATAAAAGTATTGGCATTGTTTCTTATTGAGCGTCGAGGGAGTTGAAAATATGACTGACTAAGATAAATACAATTACAAGAAGAATGTCTCCCTCTTGTATAGTAGCTATCCATTACTGTTTGGTTTCTCTCATTAACACAATCATCAAAGATAATGAGGTTCTTTTTTGATTTATCTAAATCTTGAGGTGAAGGTATATCATCCGTATTATCACTGAGAATACAAGTTATGGGTTTTGGTTTCGATTTTGATTTCTGTGTATCACAAAATAATTGTATTATATCTTCAATATTATAATCATTTAGTTTGTTTTGAAGTTTAAATAAACCAATAATGTCTTCCTTTTTAAGACCCGCATTAAACCCCTGTGAGAGTAGTTGATACTCGGGTTGAAAACCTGACTGTAAAAATTATTAAATTATCATAATCTAAAAAATTAGGACTAAGGAGCATCTTTAAAAGCAAACAGGTTTTTCCACATCCGCTTGAACCAACTATTAGACATCTCAATGAATTTGGAATGTTTTTATGGTTATTAAATTTTATCTTATTTTCCCAAACGGGTAAAAAATCATTCATTTATATATTTGGAAAACAAGTCATCTAACTTTTTTTGAGTTATTTTAGAAACTCTATATTTTATCCTGAGTTCAGGTTTAATTTCAAAATAATTCATTATTTTATTTATATAGTATCTTGTGTTAACATTTCCATTAAAATTATTTTGAATAATAAATATCATTAAACCCTTATACATTTCCTCAATACAAATAGTCTCTTCCCTTGAAAGAAATGGTGTATTATCATCACAATACTTAACATTCATCTCTCTTATTAATCTTGAAAAGTAATTCATTTATGGTTCTAATTTAAAAGAGTTATATATATTTTTTATTTTTTTATTATCATTAATTAAAATTAAATCACAGAAAATACATTGTTTATATAAACCCTCATTATTAAGCCCTATTCTATCACAACGGCGACAGATTTCTAAATTATCATATGGAGAGTCTGGAAAATCATAAATCTCCTTCTACCATATTTATATAGTAAATTTTTACTTAAACTAAACGCAAGTTTATTAGTTAATAAATACAATGTTCAAAGCACAAAAGACAAATTTCAATCAATCTCTACTTCGGTGGAAGATATAGAAAAATATGTCAAAGATGTTAAATTGAACAAAGATAAATATGGAAATTTTTGGGTAAAACCAGTTATGGAAAATAACATGAGCCCCTCTATTTCATTTAAAGGAAGAGCTCTAACTATACCTGAAAAGACATCCATTAAAGTAAATCTAACAAAAGTTTCTCCTCTACTCCTGGCAATTTATTCAAAGCTTGAAAAAGTGATCGACCGCGATACTTTGAAAAAGAATGATAAGACCATCAACAATACTCGTGGAGAAATTTGTATTTACTTTAATAATCCAAAGGGTGTAGATCTAAGTAAAATGAATGATGTTAATATTTCTGGTGAAATGTCATTTCGTTCTATGATAGTTAGAGATTATTTAAAGATAACTTTTGATATTAAAAATGTAGAGATTG
This sequence comes from Myxine glutinosa, assembly GCF_964187855.1. Classification (NCBI taxonomy): domain Eukaryota; kingdom Metazoa; phylum Chordata; class Myxini; order Myxiniformes; family Myxinidae; genus Myxine; species Myxine glutinosa. The sequence goes on from NC_136268.1 coordinate 32,480,708, forward strand.
AATCCGTTAATGAAAGAAAGTATATTGGTATAGATGGAAAGGTTTTTTCTGCTAATTAAATATGAGTCAATACAATAGTGAAGATTTTACTATTTCATTGTGTGATAGTGATTCATTGAGTGATAGTAGTATTTCAATGGACTCGGAAGATTTTACTATTTCATTGTGTGATAGTGATTCAGTGTGCTCGTATGATAGTAGCTTTATTGATGACTCAGATGTCTCTGATTGTGAGATTGATTCTGAATATGACCCTGGTTCAGATATGGATTGGGAGATGTAAAGGTGTTTTAGTTTAAGTAAAGTTATATATATATAAAACGAGCCGAAAAAGCTCAAAAAGGTGTTTTAGTTTAAGCACAGTGATATATATAAAACACTCTGTTTTCTTACCCTATAAATGTGGTCTATTGTGATACTTGCGAAAAGGAAGTAAAACATTATAGAAAACACGTACTCACAGGTAAACACACTTACAACATTCTAAATCAATATTATCACCACTTCCTAAGAACAAAAAACATTGTAGTCTCTGTAATAGAGATATCCTAAAGAAGGGTTTCAAAGCCCATCTTAAAACAAACAAACACTTGTCTTCGTTGAAAAGACTCTTCTAGAATTAAATACAATCAAGTTTTACTTGGGTGTTAAAATGTTAATCTCAAAAGAGAATCCATTCACTGGTGATTATTACACTGATGATGCTTACATGAGAACTAAAACACACTTTATTTCATCCTATGATCAATTTGGACCTGTTTATGATCAACTGATCCAGCAAGAACAAGAACTTGAGCATACTATTACTGGAAGTGGTTGGAATATAGATGAGATACTATTTATTGACATTCATATTCTTAAATCAGATCCTCTAAAAGCTTCTTCTTACATTGATTTACCCAGTCTTATCAAAAATAGAAAAGCAGTTATCAATATCAAAAATAAAGACAATAAATGTTTTCTCTGGTCTATTCTAGCACACTTACATCCTCCACATTTTCATGATGAAAGAGTATCTCATTATAAAAAATATGAGAATACATTAAATACGAAAGATCTAAAGTTTCCGATGACTTTAAATGATATTCCTAAATTTGAAAAGTTGAACAATTTATCAGTTAATGTTTATGGTCTAACAGAAACAAACAACATTCAGGTTTTAAAGCTTTCTGACAATTGTAAACAAACTCATATTAATCTTCTATATTTTAATTCAGAGGAAAATTCACATTATACATACATCAAAGATATTGCGAAGTTAATAAGACCACAAGTATGTAAAAGGACAAATAAAATATTTGTTTGTATGCGTTGTCTTAACTTTTTCCATTCACAAGAAAGATTGGATAAACACTCAGAGTATTGTGGTGAACATAAATCAACGGTAATCAATATGCCAAAAGAAGGCTCAAAGATCACATTCAAAGATGAAAAGAAAACAATAAAACATCCATTTGTTATATATGCTGATTTTGAAAGTATTCTAGAAAAAATTGACACGTGTCAACCAAATACAAAGAAAAAAGATGGAACTGCAAAATCATACACAATGAAATATCAAAAACATACTCCTTGTGGTTTTTGTTATTATATCAAATCATCCGTTGGTGATGAATATAACAAGTTAGAGGTGTATAGAGGCTCAAATACCCCAGAGGAGTTTGTGAAACGACTAGAAAAAGACTGTGTTCGATTAACCAAGATAATGAGAGAAACCATTCTGAGTTCCGCGAGATCTTGGCGAGGTCACGTCTTTTCGAAGCTGTTCCATGCGCTCACGCTTTCGAAGCTAAGTGATCTTTCACATTTGTGTTTTTGTCGTATCTTTATCTTTCTTTCGGTGCATGTACCTATTGGGGTGACTTTAATAGGTTTCTCGGTGTTGGTTTTTCATACCTGTGTACAGAATCGTCGGTTTTTTCGTATCGTGTATTCTGTGGCCTAGTGTAGTACTAGTAGGCTACCGTGTCCTCAGACCTTGGCTTGAGGCTTTTGTTTTTTGTCCCAGCGGTTCTTCGATCGCGCTGCAACTACTTTCGGTGTCTGTTTTTCACGGTCTTTTCACCCATACTCCCTTGTTTTAAAATCTCAAAAAAAAAAAAAATTTTTTTTTTCCTTCCCTGTTCTTGTCCGCTTGTGCGTTCTTATTTGTTCTTTCGTTCTTCGTTCTTTTGCTCTTTCGTTCTTCGTTATTTGTTCTTTCGTTCTTCGACCACGTTGTTCGAGATCACGTCATCAAGTTGTTAATACATGTTTCATCTCTCCCCTGAAGAACTTTATTATTATGTCATATTCTATAACACTTTTTTCTACTTCTTCTATAAAAGGATGCTTTCGACTTGCTCACCAAATCTATTCATTCAAAAAAAAAATTCCATCTCTTACAGTGCATCTTTCATTCATTCCCTAAACTCTCCAGAACTCCACCCATCCTTCAGCGTCCTCAAACGTATTTTTGACTCGAATGTCTCAAGAAACTCATTTTGCAATAAATGTTCGTTTCCCATAAATCGTACACTTTTCAAAATCCAATCACACCCCTCCCCTCCAAATCTTCCCCATCACCCATCTCTGTCAAATCTTCCCCCTTGCCCCTCCCCCCCAAATCCTCCCAAACACCCATCCCTTTCAAATCTCCCCCCCTGCCCCTTCCCTCCTAAACTCCCCCCACACCCCTCCCCTCCGAGACTCTCCCTCACTCCTCCCCTCCTAGACTCCCATCTCACCCCTCCTCCTCAAAGCATCCTCCCCGCTTCTTCCCCCTTCCAACTTTCACCTTCATCTTCCTCAACCTTCTGCCTCACTCTTCCCCCTCCTCAAATAACACCTCACTGCGCCTCACCCAAACACCATCAAACCTTTTGTCCGCCCCATTCTTCCCTTTCTCCAAGCTATTCTGTAATCTCTGACACACCTGCAACATCTCTCCCTACCTCTTCCTCCTCTTCCACATCCTGTCCTACCGCTACACCCCCCCCCCCTGTTCTGTATCCGATGCTCCCCCTTCCTCTTCCTTAACAGTATGGACCTCAAACATCCGGGGCCTTCGCTCAAACTTAACTGATCTCTCCATACAGGTTGCTTCTGACAAACCAGACGTGATCTGCTTAACAGAAACCTTCCTCCTTCATGATGTCTCTGATTCCTTGGTATCTCTCCCAGGTTACTCCCTCCTCCGGTATGATAGACCTGAGCCTCAGCCTGGTGGTGGGGTTGCTATCTTTATAAAAAACTCTCTTCCTCACTTGCCCTGCACTGCCCTCTCTCCAGCTCACCCCCAGGAATACCTTTGGCTACGGCTTCCCCTTCGCTCCCACCTTTTGTTCATATGCGTGTTGTACCGTCCACCAAACAGTAATGACTCCATCTACATCTCGCTGTCTGATAATATGGACCAACTTCTATCTACCCATCCCAACTCTCTCTTCCTCATATGTGGTGATTTCAACTGTCACCATGCCAGTTGGCTGGGTGTGGGTACCTCTCTCACCAGCCATGGCTCTTCAGCAAAGGACTTCTGTGACTCACTGGGACTGACACAATCTGTCAATTTCCCGACCCGGATCTCAGTCAACGGAGAATCTTCTCTTCTGGACTTGGTTATGACTAACTTCCCTGAAAATGTCTGCTGCTCTTCTTCTGCTCCAATCGGCTCTTCTGATCATGTGCTTGTTAAAGTGGACATCTCTCTGACCATTTTCAGAGAGCCTCCTCAGCGTCGACGAGTCTGGAATTTCACTCAGGCCAACTGGCACGGTCTTCAAGCAGCCATCAATCATCTGGACTGGTCCCCCATCTCTACTGCCTCTGACATCAACTCATCCTGGGAATTCTTCCAAAGTAAATTGCTCTCTCTCATGCACAGATTTATCCCTTCTCGTCTTCAGTTGTCATACCCTTCCTCCTGTCCATGGTACACGGAATCTTGTGGTGAGGCTATTGCCCAGAAACAACTTGCTTTCGTCCCCTGGAAAGCAAATCCAACGGAAGGAAATCTCATTTCCTTTCACAAAGCCCGAAACAAGTGTGTGTCCACCCTCAGGAGAGCCAGGAAACAATATCTCTCCGTCCTCAGGACCGAACTCTCTTATCTGTCTCCCTCTTCCAAATCCTGGTGGCATCTGGTAAAATCTGTTTCTGGTGTTTGTTCCCCCTCCATCCCCTCCCTCACCTTAAATGGCCACACGGCTGGCTCCGCACGTGAAAAAGCTGAATGCCTCAACTCTGTGTTTGCCTCTAAATCTTGTGTCCCAAACCCATCCCTCTCTGTACCCATCGTACCCAGTCGTACCCAGCTGCTCCTGGACTCTGTGTCCTTTCCTCCTGACAAGGTGGAAAGTTTCTGTCAACCCTCGACTCTGATTCTGCAACTGGACCTGACGGCATCAGCCCACGGGTCCTAAAATCATGTTCTTCCGCTCTTTCACTCCCTCTCTCTGTTCTTTTCACCCTCTCTTTTGCTCAAGGTCATCTTCCATCTACTTGGAAATCTGCCAACATCACCGCTTTGCACAAAAGAGGTGCAAAAACAGATCCCAGCAACTACAGACCAATCAGTCTTCTCCCAATTATCAGCAAAGTCATGGAATCCATCATTGCTTCAGATATGAAATCTTTCCTCTTCTCCAATGGCTTGATCTCTGATCATCAATTTGGTTTCAGACCTGGACACTCCACTCTGGACATGCTGCTTCCGCTTTCTCAACAATGGATGGAGGTCCTCAATGCCAAACAGGAAATTAGAGCAGTCTCCCTTGACATATCACGTGCCTTCGATATGGTCTGGCACCCCGCTCTGCTCACCAAACTCTCCTCTTTTGGTATCCATGGAAATCTCCACGCATGGCTGGTGGACTTCCTCTCTAGTCGTAGTCAACGTGTGGCCCTGAATGGGTTTCTCTCATCTCCTCTTCCTGTTCAGGCTGGAGTTCCCCAAGGCAGTGTTCTGGGCCCTGTGCTTTTTCTGGTCTTCATCAATGATCTCTCTGACTCTCTTGAAAATCCTCTCTATCTCTTTGCTGACGACTCTACTCTCTGTCGCTCCATTCTTCATCCCTCAGATCGGCAGTCTGCAGCCTCCTCACTCTCTGCAGACCTTGACAAAATCACAGACTGGGCAAACAAGTGGAACATGTCTTTCAATCCTGACAAATCTCACACTCTTACGATGTCTCTCCGAAAAGACCGACTGGACAACCCTCCCATCCACTTTCTGAATAATCCTCTCCAATAAGTTCTGTCACTCAAGCTTTTGGGTCTCACTATCTGCCATGATCTTTCCTGGAAAAACCACATTTCAAATCTGGCCTCCAAAGCCAGTCGCCGACTGGGCATCCTCCGTCGTGCGAAGTCCTTCCTTGGCACACCTGAGCTCCTCACCACATACAAGGCTTTCATCCGCAGCTCAATGGAATACTGCTCTCCCCTCTGGGCTGGTGCTCCTGCCTCACACCTAGCTTGCCTTCGCGCTATTGAAACCAAAGCATTCAGAATCATTAGAATCTCCCGCGATGAAGCTAACTCCAAGGGCCTCTCACTCACTCACCGCAGGCAGGTTGGTGGTCTTTCCGTATTCTACCGACTCCTCTCTGGCCTTGCCCCCCCCAGCTCTCTCTGGGCTCTGTCCCGCAAATATTCCTACAGGTCGCACAAGATCTGCCTGCAACCCTCTTTTGGTTAAACTGCCAAAATCAAGACTCTCTGCTCACCTTCACTCCTTCATTCCTCTTTTCTCCCGCCTCTGGAACAAACTCCCTCACTCTCTTCAATCCCACTCCACCCTCCAAGTCTTTAAAACAGCTGTTCACCACCATCTCTTATCTTCCCCCATCCAAAACCTTGATCTTTTCTACCCCCGCTAATTTCACCCCAATTCCACTTTTTGAAATACCAACTTCTGTCCTGGAGGTCCTTGGTGTCCTTGTGCTTTATACTCCCCCCCCCCCCCCCCCCCGAGCGTTTCACGAGCCTCGATTCAGTATACAAAAAAAAACAAAAAAAACCAAAAAAAAAACGATAAACCAATGTCCTTAACAAGTAAAGAGAAAAGGAAGTTTAGAAAAAACAATGTCTGTCATATTTGTGAGGAGAAAATTGGTGAAGGTCGAAAGGTTAGAGATCATTGTCATCTCACTGGTAAATATAGAGGTCTGGCTCATCAAAGTTGTAATATTAATTATAAACTCCCCTCTTTCATTCCTGTCTTTCTTCATAACAATGCTAATTATGACACTCATCTATTTATAAATCAACTTTTAAAGACCCCTGGAATTATCTCAGCAATTCCAAACACGGATCAGAAATACATTTCATTCACAAAAACAATCTTTATAAAAACAGGATTTGACATTTAAAAAAATAAAAATACTTATGATATAACTAATATTAGATTTCTTGACACATTTAAATTCATGGCAAGTCCATTGAAAAAATTGGTTTAAAATCTTAAAGAGTTTCCATGTCTTTCCGAATATTTTTCTGATAAAGATTTACTAACACAAAAGGGAATTTACCCCTATGATTATATGGATTCATTTGAGAGATTTAATGAAACACAACTTCCTTCAAAAGAAAATTTCTACAACAAATTAAACAATAAACATATATCTGACAAAAAATTATTTACATGCTCAAAATGTTTGGAAAAAATACAACATCAAGAATCTTGGTGAGTATCATGATTTGTATCTCAAAACGGATGTGCTTTTATTGGCTGATGTATTTGAGACCTTTAGATCTGTTTATCGCACTGGATATGGATTGGATCCTGCTCACTATTACACTGCTCCTGGATTGGCTTGGAGTGCTATGTTAAAGATGACGAAGCAAGAGTTGGATCTTATAACAGATGTTGATATGCTCTTGATGATTGAGAAGGCAAAGAGAGGAGGAATTTCACAAGTCTGTTCAAAGAGATATGCTAAAGCAAATAACAAGTACATTCCAAATTATGATCCATCGGTAGAGAGCTCCTACTTGATGTATTATGATGCGAATAGCTTGTATGGGTGGGCAATGTCTCAAGCACTTCCTTATGGTGGTTTGAAATGGGTTAAAGAAAAGAATTTCAACAAAGTCTTTGAGAATCTATGTATATCTACACAATCTGAATTAGATGAAGAAAAAGTTGGTTATTATTTTGAAGTTGATTTGAAATATCCAGAGGAACTCCATAACCTACACAAAGATCTCCCATTTGCTTGTGAAAAGGAAAGTCCAAAGAAGCAGTGGTTAAGTGATTATCAACCATCATTTAATGTAAAGGGTAAAGCGTCAGAGAAGCTTCTAACAACACTATACAACAAGAAAAATTATGTGCTCCATCAAAGAGGTGTGTACCCCGGTTTAGAATAGGTACACCGTATCCCTGCGCATCGTAAGAGGCGACCAAGGGTTGGCGTCAGGAAGGGCATCCGGCCATAAAAATATTGCCTCAAAACAGGGAACCATGATTGTCATGGGACCCTCAAGGCTAACCCCCGCTCCAGCGGGGAAAATGGCCTTAAAACGATCATTCATATATATTCATTCATCAAAGAAATTTGAGACAATGTCTTTCAAAGGGTCTCCGTGTTGAAAAGATACATAGGATTCTCAAGTTCAATCAGAGTCATTGGTTAAAAAAGTACATTGACTACAACACCAAAATGAGAACAGATGCTACAAATGACTTTGAGAAAGACTTTTATAAGTTGATGATTAACTCTGTATTTGGAAAAACGATGGAGAATGTTAGAAAGAGGCAAAACATTCGTCTATCAACATCATGGAAACAAGCATCAAAATTAATCAACAGACCAAGCTTCTCGAGAGTAGAAGTTTTTACGGAAAACTTTTGTGCGATACATTTGATGAGAGAAAGCGTTAAGATGAACAAACCTATTTACATTGGTACCTCAATACTTGATTTATCAAAGTCCTTGATGTATGATTACTTTTACAATAACTTGAGGAAGAAATATCAAAATGATGTTAATCTACTTTATATGGATACAGATAGTTTTATTTTAAAAATTAATACTGATGATGTTTATTCAGACATGAAAAAGGACATTAATATCTATGACACGAGTAATTACAGTCCAGAGAGTGAGTTGTTCTCTTCTAAAAATAAAAAGGTGATTGGAAAGTTTAAGGATGAATTAGGAGGATATGTTATGAGTGAATTTGTGGGATTGAGGTCCAAGGCTTATGCTTATAAATACATTGAAAAGACTGATAATAAGTTAAAGGATGTTGTGATAGAGGGGAAGAGGCTTAAGGGTATAAAAGAGTCGGTGGTAAAGGCGACCATAAATTTTAATGATTATTATACATGTTTAACAACAAAGAAAGAAGAGTTTAGAAAGATTAATGGAATAAGAAGTTATAAACATCAATTATATTCAGAAGAGGTGAATAAGAAAGCATTGGGGGCTTTTGATGATAAGAGGTTTATTTTAGAAAATGGAATTGATAGTCTCCCTTATGGTTATATGTGATAAGATATAAGTGATAAGATATAAGTGATAAGATAATGGGGTTTGGGATTTTAAGGGGCTACCGCCACCTTTTTTATGAATATATAAATGATAGAACCAAGTATTAACCAGACTAAAGAGTGGAGGTGTAATCAACCTTGGTATATCAATGGTAAACATAACGAATGTGAAAAATACCAAATAGGTATAATTGAAAAGGCAACTGGTAAAAAAAGTTCACAAAACAAATAAGAGAATTAATTTAAATACCGGTGAGTTGGGTAAAAAAGATGGAAATATTTTTGAGTGGACGGAAAACTTTATCAGGAAAATATATACTTTAATTTTAAAATGGTGTGTAGCACTGGAGGCACTCAGACAAGAACATTGAGGGAGGTTTACCATTTTATCTTAGCTCAGTTAAAATATCTTGATAAAGAACCAAACTCAAACATCTTTTTTGTTAATGTATTAGATGGTGATGGTCTCTAAAGTCTCTAAATCTAAATGGCCTCTATGGTCTCTAACCTAAATCTATGGTCTCTAACCTCTATGGTCTATGACCTAAATGGTCTCTAAATGGCCTCTAAAGGTGGTATTAGATGGTGATGGTAGTGGTAAGATAATTAAATTATTTTCTACGCATAAACAAATATTTGGAGGATCGAAGTTTGAGTGGTCTACTCGGGATCATTGATATTAAGAGTAAAAGGTTCATAAGGATAGAAGGATCATAGGTTCATAAGGGTCAATGTTAGGAGGCTCATAAGGGAATAGGGGAGTGGTTTACTAGAGATCAATGATATTAAGAGTAAAAGGTTCGTAAAGATCAGGGTGGGAGAAATAGAGGTGTTAAGGGGAAATGAAGAAAAGTGAGGGGAGATGGGAAATTAACATGTAAGTGAATGGAGAAATGAAGGTGTCCTAGGATCAACATTTATTTCCTACTGACCATGATGATCATCTGTAGATCTTTACTTAGACCACAATGATCATGTGTGGATCCTCACTTAGACCACAATGATCATGTGTGGATCCTCACTCAGACCACAATGATCATGGGTGGATCCTCATTTAGACCACAATGATCATGTGTGGATCCTCAGTTAGACTGGGATGATCATGTGTGGATCCTCACTGGGACCACAATGATCATGTGTGGATCCTTACTGGGACCACAATGATCATGTGTGGATCCTCACTGGGACCACAATGATCATGTGTGGATTCTCACTTGGACCGTAGTGATCATGTGTGGATCCTCACTTAGACCACAATTATCATGTGTGGATCCCCACTTAGACCATAATGCTCATGTGTGGATTCTCACTTGGACCGTAATGATCATGTGTGGATCCCCACTTGGACCACAATGATCATGTGTGAATCCTCACTTAGACCACAATGATCATGTGTGGATCCTCACTTAGACCGTGATGATCATGTGTGGATTCTCACTTAGACCACAATGATCATGTGTGGATCCTCACTTAGACCGTGATGATCATGTGTGGATTCTCAGTTGGACCGTAATGATCATGTGTGGATCCACACTTCGACCACAATGATCATGTGTGGATCCACACTTAGACCGTGATGATCATGTGTGGATCCTGACGTAGACCGTGATGATCATGTGTTTGATCGTCACTTAAACCAGAATGATCATGTGTGGATCCTCACTTAGACCACAATGATCATGTGTGGATCCTGACTTGGACCACAATGATCATGTGTGGATCCTCACAAAGACCACAATGATCATGTGTGGTTCCTCACTTAGACCATGATGATCATGTGTGGATCCTCACTTAGACCACAATGATCATGTGTGGTTCCTCACTTAGACCGTGATGATCATGTGTGGATCCTCACTTAAACCACAATGATCATGTGTGGATCCTCACTTAGATCACAATGATCATGTGTGGAGCCTCACTTGGACCACAATGCTCATGTGTGGATCCTCACAAAGACCACAATGATCATGTGTTGATCCTCACTTAGACCGTGATGATCATGAATGGATCCTCACTTCAACCGTGATGACCATGGGTGGATCCTCACTTAGACCGTGATCATGTGTGGATCCTCACTTAGACCACAATGATCATGTGTTGATCCTCACTTAGACCGTGATGATCATGAATAGATCCTCACTTCAACCGTGATGACCATGGGTGGATCCTCACTTAGACCGTGATCATGTGTGGATCCTCACTTAGACCACAATGATCATGTGTGGATCCTCACTTAGACCGTGATGATCATGTGTGGATCCTCACTTAGACCACAATGATAATGTGTGGTTCCTCACTTAGACCACAATGATCATGTGTGGTTCCTCACTTAGACCGTGATGATCATGTGTGGATCCTCACATAGACCACAATGATCCTGTGTGGATCCTCACTTGGACCACAATGATACTGTGTGGATCCTCTGCGGGAGGAAGATGTTCAACTGTTAAGTTATGAAGACCCGCAGATTCACTTTGTTGCCAAAACTCACCTCCTCCGGCTGGACTTGTGAGACTGTAACGACTCGCGCTGCGTGACGAGCGTCTACATACTGCGTATGCCAAAATGTCGGAATTTTTGATCGTCACCTGATTCGTGCACCCACCCATTGGGGTTCCCATGAGACAAACCGAAACTTCATATTTTCATTCTTCTTTGTGATTTCAATGGAGCGAGAAAGCCTTAATCGGCTGATTTATGCTCATCTCAAACACATTCCATCCACGAAAGGAAGGGAATACACTCGGCGGTTTGCCACTGTTCTTCCAAGCAGAATGGCGGCGCGGGAATTAGGGATTAATGCCACGGTACCGGCACACAACGGCCTGCTCTTTACGAAAGGCGTCCTGAGATATCTTGCGTCCACCAGCGAGTGCTGGACGACGGGACAGTCGGCTTCACGTTCCTCAAACGAACGTTGCACTAAATGAGGCCAGACGAAGTAACACCTGCCATGATACATGACGTTTGTCTCGTAATGATGTCATTCGGTCGAAAATTGAGCCCACACGAAATACTGGCTTAAAGTCAAGTCGTTCCAGTTATCCTGACAACCCCATGTCCAAAATGACGTTTAATGGTCGTTAGCTGCAGTGCGGATCCAGGAATTTTTAAGACGCGGGGGTGCATGAAATTATAGCGCTGGGAGGGTGGGGGTATAAAGGGGGGGGGGGGGTCTAGGGGTCCTCCCCCAGGAAATGTAAAAAAATTGATCGTCAGAAACGGCATTTCGTGCGTTCTTGGAAGTTTCTGCAGTTCCTTGTGTTCTTCCCTGGTCCAACAGTTCAGCAGATTCGCACCTCCTGCACCCTCATCCTGGACCGAAGGGGGGGGAGGGGTGCGCACCCCCTGAACCCCCCCCCCCCCCCCTGGATCCGCCCCTGAGCTCGTAGTTTCATTGGTCGGTGAACTCGCCGCTCTGCTGTTTCGGGGGATTCCCTCCGAGCGTTGTGTACGGTGACGTCATCGCCGGCTCGAAACTTCCTCGTGTGAGTCACGGAGACGGATTCCAGCGGCAGCGATCGAGCACTTCATCTATATAATAATACCGTATGGACTCGACTTTTTATCCCTTTTACGCCGCACCCAGTGACCCGATGCCCACGGCACTAATGGATTTACGATCGACGAACCGCGCTCTTTGTTTATCACGTACAGCCATACTCTAAAAATCTGAATTAGCCGACGTTGGGGCCCAAAAGCATCCGATTAACTGCCGATACGACGCCATCTTACGACGCCATCGTATTGGCGTCTGCTGGGCGAAGGCGAAGCAAGCCGTCCGCTGATTGGACAGGCGAAGGCGACAGCAAGCCGTCCACTTACTACTTAGTGGACAATCCAGAGCATGCATTTGTGCCGGTGTCGGCGATCGTTGTTCATATACGCACTCTTCATTCTCATCTTTCTTCCTAACTCTTACTCGGACAAGCAAATCCGCTATGCCATCCATAACGGTACACTCTATCCATACATCACATCCTCCCTTCCGTGGATGTTCCACGGGTTTCGGCTAGTCTCTAATAATATACTGAAGGAGCTGCGCTCCAACGCGAGTCGAAAGAATTGACGCGACCAAAGACGGAATTCGTCCGAGTTGCTTTATTGAAACAAAACAGCTCAGGTATTCTGACAAGCCCGTTTATCGGGCAGCAATATATATACACATTTATGTCGGGAAGTTTGCCCGGCAAAAGCTATACTGGGCATGCCCGGGTGTCAAGGGCGAGCCTTGGAAAGGCGAGTCTGGACCTGCCCGGGCGTGTTTGGCTGCGGCCTGGCAAGTCGAGGCTGGGCGTGCCCGGGCGCTCTGGACGAGCCCTGGAAAGGCGATAGCGGGCATGCCCGGACGCTCTGGGCGAGCCCTGAAAAGGCGATAGCGGGCATGCCCGGACGCTCTGGGCGAGCCCTGGAAAGGCGAGAGCGGGCATGCCCGGGAAAGACGAGACCGGGCGTGCCTGGGAGGTTCGGGCGTGCCCGGGAACAGTGAGTCCGGGCATGCCCGGGAGAGGCGCGTCTGGCCGTGTTCTGGCCGGTGCAAGGCGATTGTGTGCATCCAGCGGTAACCGCTACACACGCCCCTCCAGAATCGACCTGCACCGGCAGGGTCAATTTAAGGGGGGTCCGGATGACCCGGCCGAAGCGACCCCTGGAGGGTCGTGGGGAGGGGTCCGACGTGGTGGTGGGTGGTCGAGCGGGGGGAACTGTGGACGGGGGGCGGCCTCGCCGCGGAGGAAGGGCCAACCGTGGTGGTCGGTCGACGTCCATGTGCGCCGGTTTGAGGCGGTCCACAGAAATCCGGTCCGGCCGGCCGCCGAAGTCGACGATGAAAGACTTGTCGCCCCGTCGCAGGACCCGGAAGGGCCCGTCGTACGGCGGCCGGAGTGGCCCCCGGTGCGCGTCATGACGCACAAAGACGTACTCCGCTGTGCGAAGCACCGGGGAGACGTAGGACTGGGGGCCACCGTGGCGGGACGTTGGCACGGGGGCAAATCGTCGGGCGGCCTCCTGGAGGTCCGAGCGCTGGCGAGCGGCGGACCAGGGACTGGTAGCGTCGGGCACGAATTCGCCCGGGACGCGGAGCGGCTGGCCGTAGACGAGCTCGGCGGCGGACGCCTGGAGGTCTTCCTTGGGGGCCGTGCGAAGGCTCAAAAGGACCCACGGCAGCCGGTCGGCCCAACCGTCTTCCTGAAGGCCGGCCATGAGTGCGGCCTTCATGGAGCGGTGAAACCGCTTGCACAACCCGTTGGCTTGGGGGTGGTAGGCCGTGGTGCGGTGCAGCGTGACCCCCGACGAACGGGCGACCGCGCCCCAAAGCTCAGACGTGAACTGTGGGCCGCGGTCGGACGAGATGTCCGCTGGTGCGCCGAAGCGCGTGACCCAGGTGGCGATGAACGCCTGCGCCACGTCGGCGGTGGTGGTGGAGGCGAGGGGCACGGCCTCCGGCCACCTGGTGGTCCTGTCCACCATGGTGAGCAGGTGGGTGAACCCCCGCGAGGGGGGCAGGGGACCCACCAGGTCCACGTGGACGTGGTCGAAACGCCGTTCAGGCACGGCGAAAGGTGCCAGCGGGGCCTGGATGTGGCGGTGGACCTTGACCCGCTGGCAGGCCGTGCAGGCGTTGGCCCAGTCACGGATGTTTCGTCGAAGGCCGTGCCAGATGAAACGCGCCGACACCAGCTTCTGAGAAGCTTTCCGGCCCGGGTGAGAAAGGCCGTGGATGGAGGCGAAGATGCGGCTCTGCCAGGAAACGGGCACGATGGGGCGAGGCTGGCCCTGGGAGACGTCGCAGAGCAGGACGGTGCCCGCGAAGGGAATGTCGGCCAGGCGGAGGCCCGTGTCCGCCGCACGGAGTGCCTGCACCGAGGCATCGGTGGTCTGGTCGGCCGCCATGAGCGCGAAGTCCACGCCGAGGTGGACCGCGTTCGCGCTGGCCCGAGAAAGACAGTCGGCCATGGCGTTGTCTTTGCCGGCGACGTGCCGGATGTCCGTGGTGAACTCCGACACGGCGGAGAGGTGGCGCTGCTGGCGGGCCGACCACGGCTCCGTGACCTTAGCCATTGCGTAGACCAACGGCTTGTGGTCGACGAAAGCCGTGAACGGGCGGCCCTCCAGGAGGTGTCGGAAATGGCGAACGGCCAGGAATAGCCCGAGCAGCTCGCGGTCGAACGTGCTGTAGTTTAACTCGTTCGGCCGGAGTTGCCGGCTGAAAAAAGCGAGTGGCTGCCAAACCCCGTCCACCCATTGCTCATGGACGGCGCCCACCGCGTAGTTGGAGGCGTCCGTAGTGAGGGCGATGGGCACGTTGAGCACCGGGTGAGCCAGCAGCGTTGCGACGGCGAGGGCCCGTTTGGCGCTGGCGAAGGCCGCGTCCATGGCCACGGACCAAACAATGTCATGCTTGGCCGGCTTGCCCCGGAGGGCCTCGTAAAGGGGCCGCATGAGCTGAGCAGCGCGGGGCACGAATCGGTGATAAAAATTCACCATGCCGAGGAACTCTTGGAGGGCCTTGATGGAACGGGGACGCGGGAACGTGGTGATGGCCTCGACCTTGGTCGGCAGCGGCACGGCCCCGGTCTTGGTGATGCGGTGGCCCAAAAAGTCAACGGTCGTCGCGCCGAAGTGGCATTTGACCGGGTTGACAATTAAGCCGTGCTCGCTGAGGCGACCAAACAGTGTTCGGAGGTGGAGGAGGTGCTCGGCGCGGGACGTGCTGGCGACGAGGATATCGTCCAGATAGACGAAAAGAAACGGCAGGTCACGCAGCACGCCGTCCATCAAGTGCTGGAACGCCTGGGCCACGTTCTTGAGGCCAAACGGCATCCGCAAAAATTCGAACAGGCCGAACGGCGTGATGACGGCCATCTTCGGGACGTCGGCCGCCCGGACAGGTACCTGGTGGTAGCCCCGTATCAGGTCAATTTTCGAAAAGATGACCCGTCCCACCAAACGGGCGGAAAAGTCCTGAATATGCGGGATCGGGTACCTGTCGGGGGTGGTAGCGTCGTTGAGACGGCGGTAGTCGCCACACGGGCGCCATCCACCCCCCGGCTTTGGCACGATGTGCAGTGGCGAGGCCCACGCGCTATCGGAGCGCCGCACGATGCCGAGGTGCTCCAACGCGTTGAACTCGGCCTTCGCCACGGCGAGCTTGGCCGGGTCGAGGCGGCGGGCCCTGGCGTAGACCGGCGGGCCCGTAGTGGGTATGTGGTGCTCGATCCTGTGCCGCACTGCGACGGCCGAAAACGTCGGCCGCGTGAGGGCCGGGAATTCCGCGAGCAGGCGAGCGAACTCGTTCGCTGCCGGGAGGGCGCACGCCAGTTCGGTCGGCGCGGAGCTGCTCATCGTGCACGCCAGGGAGCTGAAGGTCTCGGCGTTGACAAGGCGACGACGTTTGACGTCGACCAGCAGCCCGTGCGCGCAGAGGAAGTCGGCGCCCAGCAAAGCCATGGGGACGCAGGCGGTCACAAAAGTCCATTGAAAACGCTGGCTGCCGAAGCAGAGGGTGACGACGCGTGGGCCGAAAGTGCGTATGGCCGAGCCATTAGCAGCGACCAAAGAGGGGCCGCAAACGGCGTCCCGCCTGTCCTGCTCGGAGGCGGGTATGACGCTCAGTTGGGCGCCGGTGTCACACAGGAAACGCCGCCCAGACGCTTTGTCCCGAATAAACAGCAAGTTGCCCGAGTGGCCGGCGCTCATGGCTGGGAATGAACGCCGGCCCGGCCGTTTCCCGACCTGCCGAAAGTGCACGGGGGCCGGCATGTCCGAGCCTTGTGTCCGAACCTGGTGTGGTAATAACACCACGCCCGGTCAGGTGGAGGCCCCGGCCGTCGCGTCAGAAGCGGGCGGTGCGGCGTGGCGGCCGCCAGTTGCACCGGCAGTTCGGCCTCCAACCGCGCAGGGCGCTCGGGTGTCGTGAGCGTCGCCTCGGACGGCGGCGGGCTCCAGGTAACCGCGCCGATGTGCTGGCCCGCCGAGGAGATCTTATCGGCTTCCCTGGCGAGGGCGCGGGAATCCGTGATCAACGTGCCAGCCAGGGCGAGGCGTACCGGGTGAGGCAGCTGGCGAAGGAACAGCTCGCGGAACAGAAAATCCGGAGAGTGCTCACCGAGCAACGAGAGCATATAGTCCATGCGCTCGGACGGGCGCGTGTCGCCGAGCTCGGGCAGAGCGAGCAGGCGCCGTGCGCGTGCTGCCGGTGAGAGGGCGAAAGCGTCGAGGAGGAGTGTCTTCAGCGCGTCGTATTTGTCAGCAGCCGGCGGGTGCTCGAGGAGGCTCAAGGCGCGGGTCGCGGTGGCGGAACCGAGCGCCACCACAACATGGTGGAAGCGGGTGTCGTCCGCGGTGATGCCTCGCAGGGCGAACTGAGAGTCCGCCTGAGCGAACCAAACAGCTGCGTGAGCCTCCCAGAAGGTAGGCAGTTTAAGCGTCACTGCCGTATCCATGTCGGTAGGTCACCAATGAAGGAACTGCGCTCCAACGCGAGTCGAAAGAATTGACGCGACCAAAGACGGAATTCGTCCGAGTTGCTTTATTGAAACAAAACAGCTCAGGTATTCTGACAAGCCCGTTTATCGGGCAGCAATATATATACACATTTATGTCGGGAAGTTTGCCCGGCAAAAGCTATACCGGGCATGCCCGGGTGTCAAGGGCGAGCCTTGGAAAGGCGAGTCTGGACCTGCCCGGGCGTGTTTGGCTGCGGCCTGGCAAGTCGAGGCTGGGCGTGCCCGGGCGCTCTGGACGAGCCCTGGAAAGGCGATAGCGGGCATGCCCGGACGCTCTGGGCGAGCCCTGGAAAGGCGATAGCGGGCATGCCCGGACGCTCTGGGCGAGCCCTGAAAAGGCGATAGCGGGCATGCCCGGACGCTCTGGGCGAGCCCTGGAAAGGCGAGAGCGGGCATGCCCAGGAAAGACGAGACCGGGCGTGCCCGGGAGGTTCGGGCGTGCCCGGGAACAGTGAGTCCGGGCATGCCCGGGAGAGGCGCGTCTGGCCGTGTTCTGGCCGGTGCAAGGTGATTGTGTGCATCCAGCGGTAACCGCTACAATACCAGGTTTACCAGGTATAGTATGGCATGGATGTTTAAGATAATGACGGGTTTGGATAAGTTTGTTCTCCTCCTTTTCCCTTTATAAGGGGTGATGTCCGATGGCACCGAGCTCCTGCCCTCCCTGCCTTGACCAGTGCCGGATTAAGTCGTGCCAGGGCCGGGGGCAAAGAATGTTTTTGGGCCGGTCTCAACATGAGTGCCACCCAGGGAGCACAGGGTGTCTGAGGTTGAGTAAAGAATCTCTCTGGCTCTCTCTCTCCCTGGCTTATTTAAATTTAGAGTTGAAGGAGTTATATTAATAAAATATGTTTTTCACACATATAAACAAGGTACTCACGGTCCTCCTTACACCGTTTACTCACTCGGAACAACTCACGGCCCTCCTTACACCGTTTACTCATTCAGAACAACTCATGGCACTCCTTACAATGTTAACTCACATAGAACTCATGGTCCTCATTACACCGTTAACTCACATGGAACTTACGGCTCTCCTTACACCGTTTACTCACTTACACCAACTCACAGCTCTCTTTACGCCGTTTACTCACTCAGACCAACTCACAGCTCTCTTTACACCATTTACTCGTCAGAACAACTCACAACTCTCCTTACACCGTTCACTCACTCGGAACTCACGGCCCTCCTTACACCATTAACTCACACAGAACTTATGGCTCTCCTTACACCATTTACTCATTCGGAAGAACTCACAGTCCTCCTTACACCATTCATTCGCTTGCAACTCTCAGCTCTCCTTACACTGTTTATTCACTCAGAACAACTCACAGCTCTCTTTACACCATCGACACACTCAGAACAACTCACAGCCCTCCTTACACCTTTTACTCACTCGGAACTCACGGCTGTCCTTACACCGTTAACTCACTCGGAACTCACAGCTCTCCTTACACCGTTTGCTCACTCAGAACAACTCACAATGAACATCTCACGGCCCTCCTTACGCTGTTCACTTATTCGGACGAACTTACGGCCCTCCTTATACCATTTACTCACTCAGAACATCTCACAGCCTTCCTTGCACTGTTCATTCACACAGAACATCTCACGGCCTTCCTTACACTGTTCACTGGCATGGAACATCTCACAGCCTTCCTTACACCATTAATTCACTTGGAATATCTCATGGCCTTCCTTACACCGTTCACTCACACAGAACATCTCATGGCCTTCCTTACACTGTTCACTCACACAGAACATCTCACGGCCTTCCTTACACTGTTCACTCACACAGAACATCTCACGACCTTCCTTACACCGTTCATTCACATGGAACATCTCACTGCTCACACACCACTCATTCGCACGATTCACTCCACAGTTTTCCTTGATCGCTCCCTCATATCACCCTATTTTAGTAAGAACAGAACAGATTACCAAGTTTGGACCATGTCCAAACAGCTATTTTTGTTTGTAAAATGAGAAACTGCAAAAAAGCATTTTATTCGCTCAAGTATTTTGGGGCCAGTGAGGACGTGGGGCCGGGAGCAAATGCCCCATTTGCCCTCGCTATAATCCACCATTGGACTTGACTTCAATACTTCTCCACTCCCCTATGACCTCAGCCAACTCTCTCCACCCTCCAACCACCCTCACCTTACTGATATCCCTCTTCACACAAGCCTCCCATCTCAACCACGGTCTACCTCTTTTCCTTATACTTTGGTCCGTCAACCTTCCTGCTCTCTTTGCCATTCTCTCTTCCTGCATCCGCACCAAATGTCCAGCCCATCTCAGCTGGCATTTCGCCAATCTCCATGTCAAGCTCATCTGCACACCAATCTCCTCCCTCAGTTCATCCATTCTCCTTCTATCCGCCCTCTTCGCTCCCACAATCTTCCTGACCCAGTTGTTCTGGCCTGCAGCCTCACCTGCAGCCTCTGTTGCTTTCACAGACTGTCAGTGCCACCGTCTCCAGACCGTAAAAATAGGCCGGCATTACGCACATCAGAAACTTTTCTTTTAATCTTCTCGAAATCTTTGTCTGCCATTACTCCCTCCACCCTCCTCCAGGCATTCACACCCACCTGAATCCTCCTCCGCACCTCTGCCTCTGACTTACCACCCCCAGTCGCTTTTCCCCCCAGATACTCAAACCTATTTCCTTGTCTGATCTGCTTCCCCTCTAATCTGATATTCATTTATTTTCTCGACTCCCTGACCCAGTGACCCACATCACCTCGGTCTTCTCCATGCTCATTTTCAGCCCATGCTTCCCAAATGCCTCCTTCCACTCCCCCAGTACTTCCTACATTTCCCACCCACTCTCCACCACAACAACCAGATCATCCACATACAATATTCTCCACAGAATACCTTTCTTGTTTATCTTCCAACTTACCAGAAACATCATCATGATAAACAGGAGTGGGCTGAGATCGCATCCTTGCCTCAAACCGACGTTCACATTGACCTCCTCCGACATCCCAGGACCAACTAAAACTCTTCCCTTCATTCCCTTGTACATCCCTTCCACCAACCTAACTTCTGCTTCCAGCACTCCCATCCATCTCAGTGTCGCCATCACCATCTCTCTTGCCACATTGTCGTATTCTTTTTCCAGATCCACAAATCCCAATGCCATTTCACCTTGCACCTCCTACCTCTTCTCCACCAGGTGGCTCAGCACAGACATCCCATCTGTCATTCCCTTACCCTTTCTAACCCCCTGCTGCTCTTCTCCAATCTCCTTCTCCACACCCTTCCTTATAGTATCTCTCCCGGGCTACTCCCTCCTCCGGTATGATAGACCTGAGCCTCGTCCTGGAGGCGGGGTTGCTATCTTTATCAAAAACTCTCTTCCTCACTCGCCCTGCACTGCACTCTCTCCACCTCACCCCCAGGAATACCTCTGGCTACGGCTTCCCCTTCGCTCCCACCTCTTGTTCATATGTGTGTTGTACCGTCCACCAAACAGTGATGACTCCATCTACATCTCGCTGTCTGATGATATGGACCAACTTCTATCTACTCATCCCAACTCTCTCTTCCTCATATGTGGTGATTTCAACTGTCATCATGCCAGTTGGCTGGGTGTGGGTACCTCTCTCACCAGCCATGGCTCCTCAGCAAAGGACTTCTGCGACTCACTGGGACTGACACAATCTGTCAATTTCCCGACCCGGATCTCAGTCAACGGAACATCTTCTCTTCTGGACTTGGTTATGACTAACTTCCCTGAAAATGTCTGCTGCTCTTCTTCTGCTCCGATCGGAACATCTGATCATGTCCTTGTTAAAGTGGACATCTCTCTGACCATCCTCAGGGAGCCTGCTCAGCGTCGACGAGTCTGGCATTTCACTCAGGCCAACTGGCACGGTCTTCAAGCAGCCATCAATCATCTGGACTGGTCTCCCATCTCTACCACCTCTGACATCAACTCATCCTGGGAATTCTTCCAAAGTAAATTGCTCTCTCTCATGCACAGATTTATCCCATCTCGTCTTCAGTTGTCATACCCTTCCTCCCGTCCATGGTACACGGAATCTTGTGGTGAGGCTGTTGCCCAGAAACAACTTGCCTTCGTCTCCTGGAAAGCAAATCCAACGGAAGGAAATCTCATTTCCTTTCACAAAGCCCGAAACAAGTGTGTGTCCACCCTCAGGAGAGCCAGGAAACAATATCTCTCCGTTCTCAAGACCGAACTCTCTTATCTGTCTCCCTCTTCCAAATCCTGGTGGCGTCTGGTCAAATCCGTTTCTGGTGTTTGTTCCCCCTCCATCC
Source organism: Myxine glutinosa (assembly GCF_964187855.1). Classification (NCBI taxonomy): domain Eukaryota; kingdom Metazoa; phylum Chordata; class Myxini; order Myxiniformes; family Myxinidae; genus Myxine; species Myxine glutinosa. The sequence goes on from NC_136268.1 coordinate 32,501,981, forward strand.
CCTCCCTTACCTCAAACGGCTACACAGCTGACTCCGCACGTGAAAAAGTTGAATGCCTCAACTCTGTGTTTGCCTCTAAATCTTGTGTCCCAAACCCATCCCTCTCTGTACCCACCATACCCAGTCGTACCCTGCTGCTCCTGGACTCCGTGTCCTTTCCTCCTGACAAGGTGGAAAAGTTTCTGTCAACCCTCGACTCTGATTCTGCAACTGGACCCGACGGCATCAGCCCACGGGTCCTAAAATCCTGCTCTGCTGCTCTATCTCACCCTCTCTCTGTTCTCTTCACCCTCTCTTTTGCTCAAGGTCAACTGCCATCTGCTTGGAAATCAGCCAACATCACCGCTTTGCACAAAAAAGGTGCAAAAACAGATCCTAGCAACTACAGACCAATCAGCCTTCTCCCAATTATCAGCAAAGTCATGGAATCCATCATTGCTTCTGATATGAAATATTTCCTCTTCTCCAATGGCTTGATCTCTGATCATCAATTTGGTTTCAGACCAGGTCACTCTACTCTGGACATGCTGCTTCTGCTGTCTCAACAATGGATGGAGGTCCTCAATGCCAAACAGGAAATTAGAGCTGTCTCCCTCGACATATCACGTGCCTTCGACACGGTCTGGCACCCCGCTCTGCTCACCAAACTCTCCTCCTTTGGTATCCATGGAAATCTCCACGCATGGCTGGCGGACTTCCTCTCTAGTCGTCGTCAACGTGTGGCCCTGAATGGGTTTCTCTCATCTCCTCTTCCTGTTCAGGCTGGAGTTCCCCAAGGCAGTGTTCTGGGCCCCGTGCTTTTTCTGGTCTTCATCAATGATCTCTCTGACTCTCTCGAAAATCCTCTCTATCTCTTTGCTGATGACTCCACTCTCTGCCGCTCCATTCCTCTTCCCTCAGATCGGCAGTCTGCTGCCTCCTCACTCTCTGAAGACCTGGACAAAATCACAGACTGGTCAAACAAGTGGAACATGTCTTTCAATCCTGACAAATCTCACACTCTTACTATGTCTCTCCGAAAAGATCGACTGGACAACCCTCCCATCTACTTTCTCAACAATCCTCTCCAAGAAGTTCTGTCGCTCAAGATTTTGGGTCTCACTATCTGCCATGATCTTTCTTGGGAAAACCACATTTCCAAGCTGGCCTCCAAAGCCAGTCGCCGACTGGGCATCCTCCGTCGTGCGAAGTCCTTCCTCGGCACACCTGAGTTCCTCACCACATACAAGGCTTTCATCCGCAGCTCAATGGAATACTGTTCTCCCCTATGGGCCGGTGCTCCTGCCTCACACCTAGCTCGGCTTCACGCTGTTGAAACCAAAGCTTTCAGAATTATTGGAATCTCCCGCGATGAAGCTATCTCTGAGGGCCTTTCACTCACTTACCGCAGGCAGGTAGGTGGTCTTTCTGTCTTCTACCGACTCCTCTCCGGCCTTGCACCCCCAGCTCTCTCTGTGCTCTGTCCCCCAAATATTCCTACAGGTCGCACAAGATCTGCCAGCAACCCTCTGATGGTTAAACTGCCGAAATCTCGACTCTCCGCTCACCTTCACTCTTTCATTCCTCTTTTCTCCCGCCTCTGGAACAAACTCCCTCACTCCCTTCAATCCCACTCCTCCCTCCAGGTCTTTAAAACAGCTGTTCACCACCATCTCTTATCTTCCCCCATCCAAAACCTTGATCTTTTCTACCCCCGCTAATTCACCCCAGATCCACCTTGTTTGAAATTCCAACTTCTTTCCTGGAAGTCCTGGCAGTGTCCATATGTTTTATACCTCTCCCACCCCCCTTCCCATGCCTCCCCCCCCAAAGCCCTCGCCCTCTCTCAGATCTCTCGATGTCTCCATGTCTCTCGGTCCCTGCTCTCAAATGTTGTGTTTGTGTCCTTCCCCCTCTCTCCCCATCTTGTCTACCGCTCCCTATGTTATATGTTTTATTTGTCGGTTTGTCTTTCTGTGTGATTAATGTTCGCTCTTTCACGAGCCTCGATATTGTATACAAAAAAAAAAAAAAAAAAAAAAAAAAAAAAAAATCCTCCCGTCCAGAAAACTCTCCAGAACCTTCATGACATGACTGAGGAGTATAATGTCCCAGTACTTCCCCGGATCTTGAACATCCCCCTTCCCCTTCCATATAGGCACAATTAACCCTAACTCCACTCCTTCAGAATTGACCCATCGCTCATGCATACAATCAACAACCTCTTCCACCTGACTCCGACTTCTCCCACTGCGATTATCATCTCTGTACTTACCTCATCAATTCCTGGCACCCTTCCCTTTTTGCCTGACAAGTTAATTAAAACAAGCGTTACGCCAAGGTCCCCCGTCGGTGAAGTGATGTGAGTTGACAAAGTGGAAGACACAAGGCGGCCATCTTGGATTTTGACGTGGCGACCCAATTTTCAATAGCGTTCTTCCTTATGCCTAGATACACCCACACACCAGATTAGAAGTTGGTACTTCGCTTATTTTTCAAGATATTCCGCTCACAAGGTTCAGACATACATGGCGGCGGCCATCTTGGATTTTGACGTGGCGACCCAATTTTCAATAGCGTTCTTCCTTATGCGTAGACACACCCACACACCAGATTAGAAGTTAGTAGTTCGTTTATTTTTCAAGATATTTCGCTCACAAGGTTCAGACATATATATGGTGGCGGCCATCTTGGATTTTGACGTGGCGACCCAATTTTCAATAGCGTTCTTCCTTATGTGTAGATACACCCACACACCAGATTAGAACTTAGTACGTAGTTCGTTTATTTTTCAAGATATTTCGCTCACAATGTTCAGACATATATATATGGTGGCGACCATCTTGGATTTTGACATGGCGACCCAATTTTCAATAGCGTCCTTCCTTATGCCTAGATACACCCACACACCAGATTAGAAGTTGGTACTTCACTTATTTTTCAAGATATTCCGCTCACAAGGTTCAGACATACATGGCGTCAGACATACATGGCCGCGGCCATCTTGGATTTTGACGTGGATTGCACCCACACACCAAATTCGAATGCGGTCCTTCGCTTATGTACGCACGCATGTACGCATGCACGCACGCACGCCCACACGCACGCACGGACGGACGGACACACGGACGGAGGGGAAAACCATAGACCCCCTTTCGCTCCGCGGTGCGACGGGGGACAATAATCTTAGGCACATAGGTGTGATCACCTTTTAGGGCCTTTTGATGTGCAACAGCGACTGGAGCACTTCCGATTTGATCGCAAGCGTCATGACTGATGTTTAATTTGGATGTCGCATTTTAGATCGATTTGAGGCATCGACATCTTCAATTTACACCTTGCTATTTATATCCAGATTACCCAAAATCAATAAAGGTAAAGATTATTTTTTGCCCTAAAATAAATTCAACCTTTCCACACCCCAAACCCCTCTTCTTCCACTCAGTCCCTGCTGATCAGCCTGGTAGAGGTATACACTCTACCAAGTCTAGTTCTAGTAAGCATCTTGTCTTCCTCCTCCCCATATTATCTCTTATTATAATGGAGCAAACGTATATATGGTTATGCATGTATGTATTGTTATGGTTTTTAGAACCTTCACTTTGTAAATTTAGTATTAAAATTTCCTATGTACATTTCCCCTTTAATTGGCTGTTAATTGAAATGAGTGCACCGTAGCTAGTCCATGTACAAGCACGTAGACCACCATATACCCTTCTAAATAGTTATTTCCTTATTATGTGTATCAGTTAAGGCTCTGTCTCCCATTAATTGACACTGCATTGCACCGAATTGAAATAAGATAGGATCCCTCCGACATCCCCATGGCCTCTTTAAAGTGCCAGTAACTTTGGGTGGGGTTATTGGCATCACCTTCACACCCAAGACTCCATTGCACACGAGGTCATCTCGGAGCAGAAGGTGGGAGGAGTCAGCAAAGCGCCAGGAACAAGGCGTGGCTTTGCCAACGCCTCCTCAAGGGGCGGGATCGGTGAGCCCTCGCGACCAATCAAGGCCGAGGTGAGCTCACCGATGGGCGTTTCCAACAGGCCGGCGGCTTGATCGCGACACGCCTCATAAAAATGGGGTGGGGAAGGACTGCGGAGTCAGATGCGGGAGATGCGGGAGATGCGGCAGATGAACCACACATGAGCGAGGGACCTCCGATGAGCTTTGAATCCACCGCAGCTTTTACCACCGCAGCTTTGAGCTTTGACAGCGGTTTCGGCCGCGGCTACGAAGGAACGCCGCCGTGCGAAACTGATTGAGGAGGGTCGGCGGCTGCTCACCTCGAGCCGCGCCATCACCCCAACCGGGCCCGCATCCTTCCCGCCCTGTGATCCCACCTTCTCGCCCGTCCAGCCATCCACCTCCTGCCATTCATTTCTGCTTCATTCCCCGTGTAAGTCTGATTGTCGTCTGTCCTTTGTGTTGTCCCTGGGAATAAGTAAGACTGTATAGGTAAGCTAGAAATTGCTCTGTGTCCTTCTGATCCTTCCATTTCCCTGTAAATTGCATTTCATTTCTTTTCTGCTTTGGTTGTGTGTAAATAATTAATAAATCCTGTTCTTCCTTACTCTGCCTTCTTTCCTTCACATCCGTTCGTTTTAGAGTTTTCCATCATTGAACACCTGTGGCACGATTTGGCCAATGTTTCAGGATCGGGTGTAGTATTGTTAATGGTTCGAGTCGCGGCTGCTAATCCGCTCGGCAAATAACATCTTGTCCGCGGTCTCGAACGAGGTTGCTCACCTGCCTCTCTGGAGGGAGCTGGGCAGCTTCAGGACTCACGTCGGTCAGTCGCAGACAAGGGGACTAATCCCCCCTTGGTAAGGGGAAAAGGGCCCGATGTTGAGATTCGTAACAGTATGTATGTGTGTATATTTGTGACCAAAACGTCTTCTTCTTCAAATATATAAAACCAAAAAACACGGTCAAAAAACCCATGAGGTGGTGAAGCCGTTTGACTATATATATATACGAGCATGGATACCCGTCTACGACAGGTGCAAATTGGAAGGATTCTTAAAATGCATTGATTAAAGGTGAACGCTCTGACTATATCCTACAATGCCTAAGATTGGGGGTATTGATATCAGAAATTTTTAAGTAGTACTCGGGCACCTCGTGGTATTTGAGCCTCTTGACAAAATCGTCATGATTGCAGAGGTCGAAGAAGGCAGTCAGCATAGTGGCTGGTGGTGGTCGCTCTGCCCTCTGTACGGCATTGTCCATATGGAAGTAGACTCGCTGGCCATTCTCGAGGTGGACAGCTAGGCCAATGACTGGAGGAAAATGCTCGGAAATTGGGTGCTCTAGGATCCTCCACCATGATGTGGTAGTTGTAGTACTGCAGCTGTGTGTTTTTGTCCATCTTTTCCAGTAGCAGTCCTGGCCACCAGGTGGATAGTGTAGCCATCCGTTCCATATGGGAACACTATGGGGTACTGTAGTGCATCATAAGATGCATGCAGCTCACTTATCCTTTTGAGTGCCCCATCGCGAAGTTTAAGGACAATATCTCTGGGTTCTGTTGGCTCATTGTCCATTAAGATGGCGACTTCTGGTGCAGACTGGGCGTTGTTACGGCGTGCATGCTCACCATATGGTCGCTTGTTATCGCGGATGATTATCTGGCGCTCTTCCGAGTTATCTCCTTCTGCATGAATATCTCTTGCAGTCTTCAGCTCACGGACCAGATGGTTATTCTCGTGGAACCACTTTGTGAGCATTTCAATGATGTGTGGTTTGAGGCCGCTGTGGTTCCTGGCAGTCAGCTCTTTGGCATGCGAGTCCAGGAAGTAGACCTGTAAGAACTTTGGCTGACCTTCTTCAGGCGGGAGCAAGCTGCCAATGCGGTGGAACACTTGACCTTGGATACGGAAGCTCGGGTTCCAGCCCTGTACTTCAGCTATCTTATGCCCGAAGCTCGTCATCACAAAACTGCCATTATATGTTCGAATGTTGTCAAGGAAGTGCTTGCTGAGGAGACCTTCGCCAGAGAGAAGTTCCTTCAGGAAGGGAGGAAGGGCAGGGAAAGGCTCAAGGACGACTTTCTCATTGTTGCAGCACACACCGTTGGTCTCTCCTTCGAACTTGTAAGCAGAGCAGTGAGTGCAGACTTGGTCCATTCGGCCGATGTCTGCGTGAGTTGTTGGGTCAGCCGGGTCATACGTGAATGCCTCCCTTTTGTTACTTGGTGTCCGGGCCCGAGCTCGTGCTTCTGCAGTACGGTGACGGTTTGCCTTGCGTCTTGCATCACACTCTTCCTCAGTCGCGTTTACTCGCTGTTGTTGTTGCCGATGAGCCTGTTCATTGAGCCTGGTCAATCGCTCATCTTGTGTCTCATTTACTCGCAGTTGTTGTTGCCGATGAGCCTGCTCATTGAGCCTGGTTGTTCGCTCCTCTTCGGTCACCTGTTGTCTCTCAGTCTGTTTTCGCTTAGCTGCAGCTGTCGTCGGACCAATGCAGCTCTTCCTTTTTCGGGGCATTTCGGAGATTTTGATCAGAAACTGCGTGGAATTAGGCCTGGGTCATCTAAAAGCAGAAAATCGAAAATCCTCATGAAAAAGAAGAAAATACAAAATCATGAAGTGGCATTTAATTGAGAAACTGTGTCATGTAAAATCAGAGAATCCAGAATCAGAAAAGCGATCAGAAACTGGTCGGAAGTCGGAAGTCGGAAGTCATTGTCGTCAATTGAATGTCACATTTATTTTTTATTCCCTGTCAAATGGCATTGGTCCCGCATTCCGAACCCGGAAGTCGGAAGTCATTGTCGTCAAATAAATGTAGCATGTATGTTTCACTCTCTGTCACATGCCGTTGGTCCCATGTCAATCGGATGAAGTTGAAAAATTAACGTTACGAAATACGCTGATGACGTCATAATTTTAAAACCCGAAGGTTTTTAAATTTTAAGGTGTGCTGTAGTTGCTCTGGGACGTACTGAATCCGAATATGCCTTTGGTTTTGCTCTGCGATGAGTAGTTCTCGAGTTATAAGAGGACAAACAAACAAACATACTTTACTGCTTTATATATATATATGCACGGAATCTAAGGCGGTGGCAGAGCAGCGCGCTGATTCGCTCAGAGCGATCACGTGATGTTCCTTGCCGCCATAAACTCAGTTACGCGTTCGCACGTATTTCAGAGCGAAAAGCGATTGCGTTTTTTCACATTTCAGCGAGGAACATTGCCATTCACACCACATAGGTTTTTTTTTCTTTCATCTTTACGAGATCCATATTTTTAAATCATATTTACCTCAGCGCATTTCAGCGAGGAATATTATACACGGAATCTGAGCAGGTGGCAGAGCAGCATGCTGATTCGCTCAGAGCAATCACGTGATGTTCCTTGCCGCCATAAACTCACAGTTACGCGTTCGCACGTAATTCACATGTTCAAAACAAACGAGATCCGCGAAGCGAGTTGGTCGAGTCGTGCTAACCAAGATGGCGACACGGTGGCTTCACTTTTCACGGAGTATGAGCGTTCTATATATTTTCAATTCAGTGCGCCCGACTCACTGACGTACTTGATTTGTGGCATAGACATGGCCATTGGGCCTTCACGATGTAATTTGTGCGAGGCTTTTGTCCGAGTGAGCTTGAGTCGAGAGGGCGAATGTACGGGTTGGGAATGTACGGGTCTCCCTTCCCCCGCCCGGCAAGGCTGGTACTGGAGGGCGTCACAGGATCGGTAAGTCTCCAAAAGCCGCTTCGTCCTGTTGCGAAGATGCAGGACGATGTCGCGATTGTTGTGCTGCTCTCCGACCATGAGAACTGCAACGTCATTGTTGATTGGCCCTCCCCTTCCCTCCCCCTTCCCCCTCCCCTCCCCTCCCCCTCGGCCCCCTCCCCCTCCCACCCTCCCCCTTCCCCCTCCCCCCTCCCCCCCACCCTCCCCCTCTCCCCTCCCACCCCTCTCCCTCCCCCCTCCCACCCCTCTCCCCCTCCCATCCCTCCCCCTCCCCCTCTCCCATCCCTCCCCCTCCCCCTCTCCTCCCCTCCCCCCTCTCCCCACCTACCCCTCCCCCCTCCCCCCTCTTCTCCCCCCCCTCTTCTCCCCTCCCCCC
>NC_136268.1:32510241-32636056 GCF_964187855.1 Myxine glutinosa
CGTAAGATGGCGTCGTATCGGCAGTTAATCGGATGCTTTTGGGCCCCAACGTCGGCTAATTCAGATTTTTCGAGTATGGCTGTACGTGATAAACAAAAAGTGCGGTTCGTAGATCGTAAATCCATTAGTGCCGTGGGCATCGGGTCACTGGGTGCGGCGTAAAAGGGATAACAAAGTCGAGTCCTTACGCTATTATTATATAGATTAACTGACTCGGTTTGCATGGTCACAAGTGAACAGTTTTGTGGTATGTCATCCTGAGGTGCCCATAAAAGGGTGAAACCATGGTCAACGGCTCCACTGTCCTTTACTTTTGACCTTTAAAATCCTTGGTCTTTAAAATAGGCTCAAGTGTGGCCCACAGAAGCCATCCAGAATGGAGGTAAAGTGGTGTTCATGCGCACATGAGGTTTAATGCTGTTTTGCCTTTATCGGTTCGGAAACCGGAACGGACTGTTTTGCATATATATATAATTTTTTTTTTTTTTTTTTTTACATGCACACACACACACACATATATATATATATATATATATATATATATATATATATATATATATATATATATATATATATATATATATATATATATATATATAGTACACACACATTCAACTCCTTTATTCCTCTTTTCTCCCATTTGTGGAACCATCTTCCTGAAGCTATTTAATCCAAGAGTTCAAGCAGGAGCACTATACCATCTTGTGTCACTCCCCCCCCCCCTCCATCCCCCTCACTATGCACTATACCATCCTATGTCACCCTCCCCCCCAACCCCCCCCCCCCCCCCCCGCCCCAAATCATGATCATTACCCACAAAAAAATATGAATTTTCTTCCGAGGTTGTTTATTTTAGAATGGGCACCGAGGATGCCTACTACCCTACTAACCCCCGCTCTAGAAGGGAAAATTGCCTTAAAATGCATGTTATTGTTGTTGTTGGATGAGGCAAAACTTCCCACTCATAGTCATATCAATCCGGCAGTTCATGGATGGTGTGTTTCTTTCACTGTATTATCATTACAGAAGATTGATAGAACTTTCAGGGTGACCTCTCATTCAAAGTTCAAATTCAAATCTCATTCAAAAAGTCTCATTCAATTTATTTTACTATTTATTCACCATAACATTGACTAAAACCCCCAATTTCCATTCAACATTTTCAGAGGTGACAGCATTGTCCAGCATGTGCTGTATGATGAGAGATAGTGCCAAGGTCATGTGATTTTACTCCATAAAGTCCCATTCCTTGTTTCGAGTTAAATGCTGAAACAAGAGCATAATTCTGCCAGGTTCTGGTGACCAAAGTGCAAACTTCCTCATTTAACTTCAGAGCCAAAGATTTCCATGATTGCCATAAATAGACATGAAAAAAGCATTTCTTTTAATGATGAAAGCACCTTTGATTTACACGAGGTGGTTTTTTCTTTTTGACCATAGTTGTACAAGCTACTATTGTTGTAATAAAATACACCAATCAGTTAATAAAGGTCACATTAGTGTCTGAAATGAAAATTTTTCCATTAATGATGATAAAATAATAACAATAAACAATAATAATAATAACTAGAACTGCAAGCAGTGATGATAGGCTTCCAGGCAAAATGGCCGCAATACCACATGACTGATGATGTCATAGTTTGAAAAAAATCCTCATGTGTAGTCAATCATACGTATGAAGTTTCGGATTGATCCGTTCAGCGGTTCTGGATATATTGATTTTCAAATACTTTTTCCTTAAATCCAAGATGGCCACCATACCACGTGACTGATGATGTCATAGGTCAGAAACATTTTTCCTCATGGGGAGTTGATCATACCTATGAAATTTGGTACTGATCCGTTCAGCAATTCTGGAAAAAGAGGTGATTAAAGCTTTTCCTTAAATCCAATATGGCCACCATACCACGTGACTAATGACTTCATAGTATGCAATTTTTTTTTTTCCCCATCAGTAGTTGATCATACATATGACATTTTGCATTGATCCATAAATAGGTTCTCTGGAAAAGATTTTTTTTCTCCTTAAATTCACGATGGCTGCCAAACCACATGATTGATGACATCATAGTTTGCAAATATTTTTCCCCCATCGGTATGAAAACATGTTTAAAGTTTCGTATTGATCGGATAAGTGGTTTCGGAGAAGTAGATTTTTAAAGTTTTATTTTCAAATCCAATATGGCTGCCAAACCATGTGACTGATGATGGGTTTTGTTTTGCAAACTTTTATCCCTATGGCTAGGCAATCATCTATCTATAATTCCAGTAATCTCTGTCTGTACGTTTGTACGTTTGTACGTTTGTCTGTCTGTGACCGCTGTTTCTCGACAACCACGGGTCCGATATACTTTTAACTTGCCAGGTATATTGCTGGGGACCCGAGGATGTGCCTTTTCAAGGTTTCATATTAATCGGACAATTACTTACCGAGCTATGTCCAAAAAACGATTCAACCAATCAGAGAGCAGCGAACGATCGCGTGTGCCGAACGTGGCGGGCACACTCTGCCTCGGATGGCACATTTGAGAGCGTATTCATTTATTTCACGTTTGCAAACTATGTTGGCGTTAAACTATGTTTTACAACTAATAAAAACGAATTTGCGATTCATTCGCTTTCCTGCGCGTTTGTGCACGCGATGGCGATTTCTTTACCAAACTCCGGAAGCCGTTCGCTTTGGACCAAACCATTGCATGTAAATAGAGGGGGGGGATTGTCACCACTCGCAAGCCGTTCGCTTTGGACCAAACCATTTCATGTAAATAGAGGGGGGGGGATATAATTTTAGATATAGATATAGTACGGGCATGCCCTAGTCTATCTATAATTCCAGTAATCTCTGTACGTTTGTACGTTTGTACGTTTGTCTGTCTGTGACCGCTGTTTCTCGACAACCACGGGTCCGATATACTTTAAACTTGCCAGGTATATTGCTGGGGACCCGAGGATGTGCCTTTTCAAGGTTTCATATTAATCGGACAATTACTTACCGAGCTATGTCCAAAAAACGATTCAACCAATCAGAGAGCAGCGAACGATCGCGTGTGCCGGCGTTGCGAATGGACCAAACCATTCCATGTAAATAGAGGGGGGGGGTTCTGTGGTCGTTGCGAATGGACGAAACCATTTCATGTAAATAGAGGGGGGGGGATTGTCACTGTACTCGCAAGCCGTTCGCCGTTCGCTTTGGCGTTGCGAATGGACCAAACCATTTCATGTAAATAGAGGGGGGGGATATAATTTTAGATAGATATATAGTACGGGCATATATATAGTACGGGCATGCCCTAGTATTTGTAAAATTTCACATTGATCCGTTCAGTGGTTCTGAAGATGTTTAAAGTTTATGACGTCATAGGCAAAGGCAGCCAACGTATGTCAAAATTGCCAAACCAAAATTTGTGATGCACTAACTTGCATTGGTAACTCTTATAATTAGTTAAAGTTTCGTTGAGCTAACTTTAACTGTTTTCTCGGAATTGTCTCCACCCTTTTAGATAATTATCTTTACAAGAACAATAGGTTTCCAGTGGGAACCAAACTAGACTTAACTCGGTAGAGCGCATACCTCCACCAGACTGAACAGTTTACGTTTTGTATCGCACTGATAGGTTATATCTGGAACCGGACCTGAAACAAAATCGAATCGGCTTGTTCTCGTCACCTAACCGACTCATCCACCAAGTTTTATCATAACTGCTCCACAACGTTTTGAAATATCATGCAATGTCATACATCGTTTTTGGTCCTATATCTCAATGGTGAAGAATCACTCGGAAAAATTAAACACATTCTCTTATCTAGATCTGGATTTGGATCTTCGACAAAATGTCATCAATTCGTCCTTGTCACACGCACAACTTGTTTGTCCACAAAAGTTCGTCCAATTCTGTCCATAATTTTTTGAGATATCTTGCTCACAGACAAACAAACAGGGGTGAAAACATAAGGTGGCGGAGATGACAATATAAATATCTCCGAGTGGGCTGACGGTCATCTCTTGAGGTTGTCGTGCAGACCTCTGCTGATTTGATGGAACCCCTCTCCCCCCCCCCCCCCCCCAATGGGAATTCCCTGAGGAGAAATAAAAAATGTAAGACCGAGCGATCCTGTGGACCATCGAGTAGAAGGGCTGTATCGGATTTCAGAACAATCGGTTGGTAAATACTGTAAGGCATGAGTGGGGATCCGAAGTTTGGGGGTAAACACCTCTTGGGAGTCTCCATGAAAGGGGAAAAATCAAAGCCTGAGCGATTGTGCGGGCTCCTGTCTTATATTCATTTGTCATGTTTCAGAGCAATCAGCCGGATGATAAGGGAGAACAACCACCTTTAGAGGCCATTTTTCCCCACAGAGCGGGGGTTGACCTTTTTTGGGCACCTTGGTCCCCTTTTTGAAGCAATGTTTTATGGCCGGATGCCCTTCCTGCCGCCAACCCTGTTGGTCGCCCCTTGCGACACACAGGGAATTACCAGTGAACTGGTACTCAATTTGCCGACCTCAGAAGGATGAGCCGGCTGAATCAGCCCCCCTGGTGTTCATTCAGCAATCGACCGGGATTCGAACCCAGGATCCTCGAATCCCAAACCGGCACCCTAACCGCTAAGGCAACACCAGGCTCCGGATGATCAGGGAAGAATAGCAAAAATAGCAAAAAGTTAACAGATGGACAGACAGACATTGATGACCTGTTGATGACTACCCATTGATGACCATTGACCATCACGACCCATTTTATACGGTCATCTTTTCAAGAATTGACACGGGATGACCTAATAATAATAATAATTACAATAATAATAATTATTATAACAATAAATGGAAAACAATATTCCATCCAGAAAATGTAAAAAATGCGTTCAGATTTTGAGCGACCATCGATGAAATGCAGTCCGAAATGCGTTAGTGCCGAGATTCTCTCCATCTTCTCCTACCAAGGTCTGCTCGATCCAGCTGGGCTGAGGAGTCGAGTGGGAAAGAGTAAACCTGAATGAAAAGGAGAGAAGGATGTATTTGAGTTTTCATGATTGAAGAGTGTTGACAGTCCATGATTGTCTTCATCTCACATTCCCTCACCTCCACAGCTGCTTCAACACAGTTTCCTGTAAACCTGTCAATTGTCAGGTAAGGAGTCACCGAGACATGTAAAGCGCAGCGGAGAAGAAGCGGTCACTGTCGCTCAAAAATAATATGATGGGATGGTGACCAGAAGACCTACCAGATCTTGATGCATTCAAGTGTATACGAATCAGGATTTGTAAATGCATTATGTACGTATAATGCAAGACTCTAGTTGGACAAAGTGAATTCATAGAATTGAGGGTAATCTCAATCAAAATGGACATTCGATTACCTAATCAAATTTGAGATGTCGTCATTAAATATTTAGAACTTACCTCCTGGATGAAAATATTGAACGAAATTATCACAGGATGCATTCGTACCTGAAAATAGCTACAGGAGTTAGTTGAATGACTCAATAAGGGATGGTATTGCTTGTGCGACCTCGTGTTTTTACGTCCATCTGGTGTATGTATGTATGTATGTATGCATGTATGTATTGATGTATGTATGTATTGTATGTATGTATTGATGTATGTATGTATGTTTGCATGTATGTATTAGATGTATGTACAATATATATGTATGTATGTATGCATGTATGTATTGATGTATGTATGTATTGTATGTATGTATTGTATGTATGTATTGTATGTATGTATTGATGTATGTATGTATTGTATGTATGTATTGATGTATGTATTGATGTATGTATGTATTGTATGTATGTATTGATGTATGTATGTATGTTTGCATGTATGTATTAGATGTATGTATGCATGTATGTATTGATGTATGTATGTATTGTATGTATGTATGTATGCATGCGTGTATGTATTGATGTATGTATGTATGTTTGTATGTATGTATGTATTGATGTATGTATGTATGCATGTATGTATTAATGTATGTGTGTATGTATGTATGCATGTATGTATTGATGTATGTATTGTATGTATGTATGTATTGATGTATGTATTGATGTATGTATTGATGTATGTATTGATGTATGTATGTATTGATGTATGTACGTATGTATGTTTGTATGTATTGATGTATGTATGTATGTATGTATTGATGTATGTATGTATGTTTGCATGTATGTATTAGATGTATGTATGTATGCTTGCATGTATGTATTGTATGTATGTATTGTATGTATGTATGTATGTATGCATGTATGTATTGATGTATGTATGTATGTATGCGTGTATGTATTGATGTATGTATGTATGTATGTTTGTATGTATTGTATGTATGTATGTATGTATGTATGTATTGATGTATGTATGTATGCATGTATGTATTGATGTATGTATGTATGCATGTATGTATTGATGTATGTATTGATGTATGTATGTATGCATGTATGTATTGATGTATGTATTGATGTATGTATGTATGTATTGATGTATATAAGTATGTTTGTCTCTTCCGCCGACATTTTGCAGGTTTATTCCCTTTAAAATTCGTTTTTTCTGCAACCGTTGGTCCGATTGACACTACATTTTCAGCATAGGAGCGCCTCCTCCTGTATAAATATTTAATGATAATTGTGACGTCAAAAATCGACAAGTAGAACGCTCGATCCGATCAGTATTAAATTTATTGAGCGTGATCTAGGGATATATTGGGATGGAAAAAATAGGTTGATAATGTCATCGGTCACGTGGTTCGGCTTTTTTTTTTTCGGCGTAACTCATCGGGCAATGTTGTGTGGAACAGCGTTTGTCTGTACGCCCGGTGTATGTATATGTACGTCCCACACAAACATCCACAAATCAGAGCTGAGGATCTGGTCACATGACAGGGGGACGGCAGATCCTCCACACTCAGAAGATCCAAGTCCGGCTACGCTGTTGTTACACTATCAGTCTTGTTATTTTTACATGTTAAGTATGATCCAGGTACATGTCACAATATCATAGTTTTTTCACAGTACTTATCTCTTGCTTATCACATAATATCTCGTATTACTTTGTATGGTTGGCACGATGGCCTAGACCTCGAGGTATGCACACTCGCCTCTGAGCCATCCAGCCTGGGTTCGGATCTCTGCCCAGCAACAACCTGTCATCCTGGTGTCTCGCAGGCCGAGCGAGGTATCAATGGATGTTAAACTGGGCATCCATTGAAACAGCTGTTAATCTTTAAGGCCTTTAAAATCATTGAATCCCTTACGAGGAAGCAGAGGCTTTGTGTCCATCACTTTTGCAGACAGGTCAGTGATCTTTATTGTACCGTCTCCTTTCTGGTCTTGCATCTTCTACCTTCTCCATGCTCTGTCCGCCCTCGCAATCCACAGGGTTCTTCAGAGTGCACGTGGTCCACCAGCAACTCCCTTCTGGTGGAACCGCCAAGATCCAGAATCACTGCTCACCTCCACTCATTCGTTCCTGCCCGTGCAATCAACTTCCGCAGCCTTTTCAATCTCATTCTTCCCCCGAGGTCTTCAAGACAGCTTTTCCTCACCATCTCAGATCATCCCCAATCCAAAAGCGTGATTTTTCTACCCTCATTAACCCTCTCCAAGCCCACCTCTATCCAAGTTTCCAGTTTTTTCTTCCTGGCAGTTTGCAATTATTACTGGGAAGTTTACGATTTGCTAGAAAGAAATGAACTGCAATGATGTTCGGTTTTTATACTGGAGCGAGGTTCATGGAAAAGCAAGAAAAAAGTATCACAAAATTAAGGCTGTCAGAGCTGCCATGCATAAATAAAGCAAAAAAGGGAGATCTTCCTTCAGGCATAATGATCGATGGAGATAAGCCGAGAAGGTATCTAGGGAAGGTGGGTGTGGGAGAGGTGGGGTGTCTCTATCTCCTGGATGATTTTGAAAGAAAAGCCAAAATGGTGCATTCTGTTGATTTCGATCATGCTTTCGGTCCCCTAGAACTACCCAAGTTTTCTTTTTGACTCAAAAAACAGTCCTAAGTGACTCATCTGCCCCCCACCCCGATGGGGGGACAACTCAATACTATGTTTTATATAACTGTGTTTCTACGCCCCCAGTGGTGTTTAAAATAGCGGACATGGATTTGTCCCCCCCATTAGAATAAGTCCTTCTCGTGAGCAGGCCGTTGGTGCTCCTATGGTTGGCAGAAAGTGCCCTGGAAGCATTGGCGGAAAGAGAGTGGCAATTCCATGTGTGGGAAAATGGCATGCTTGGGAAAATGTGTGGGAACGGCTGTGTTTACGGCTCCAACGGCTGTGTTCTCCAACGGCTCCAACGGCTCCAACGGCTGTTTCCAACGGCTGTGTTTACGGGAAAATTGCATGCTTGGTCAGGGTCGCCCAGATAGCTCAGATGGCAGAGCACTGGTTCGGTTCACCAGAGGAACTGGGTTCGATTCCTGGTCTGGGTGTGTCATTTTCCCACATATGTCAATTAGATATACAATTAAAATGTGGGATAAAATATTGAAGATGTGAAGAGAGGACTCCAAAGCCAGCCGCGTCCTCCATCGTACAAAGTCCTTCCTTGGCACACCTGAACTCCTATCCACCGAGAAGGCCTTCATCCACAGATTGATGGAGTACTGCTCTCCCCTCTGGGCTGGTGCCCCCGCTTCACATCCTGCTCAGCTTGACCTCATGGAAACAACCGTCTTCACGATCGTTGGAATCTCCATTGGATCTCTTACTAGTGGGGTATGCCATTATAAGGAATAACGGACCGTTCTTCATACGTAGGTACATAATGAACAGAAGCTTTATGATTTATAGGTACGCATCACCAAACTCTTTCGAAATAACCTTTTTTTTTCCAACGGCTGTGTTTACGGTTTTTTACGTAAAATTTTTATTGAGGTTTTTCTTTCACAGTTTACAGTTATAGAAATTACAATTTTCAAATGCTAGATATCCATTGTGGTTTTTTATGGACCCGTTTACAGTTTTTTTTTAAACGAAACTATTCATTTACAGACGCTTTCCGATGGTTCTGTGAGTATTCGTTTTTCAGTGTATCGGCTTTGATGTCCGTCGGCACGCCAAATTTCAGCTTTCTACGTCACCCGGAAGGTACTGTACATTAATATCAATCAGTGAGTGAGTCAGTGAGTGTTTAGAATGAGCTTTATATATTAGATACTCTTGCATACATGATATATACGTACTAGATGGTTCCTTACACACTTTCTCACCTCTAACGGTGGCAGGTCAAAGTCGTCTGCGGCTGCATGACCTTTGACATTTGAACTTGTACTCATGCACGTACTGGACTTCCCCGCAGTTTGTGGAGCTGTGGGCTGCTGTCGGATTGTTTCAGTGGTATTTGTATCAACCTCAAGTCTAGTGGGGATTAGTGAAGAGAAATGCAAACAGGAGAGAATCATAACCTGTACAAAGACATGACTAAGCAAATATTAACAATAATAAAATGAGGAAACAAAATAAACGAATGGCAGCATCTCCCAGTTGTTACTCTGGGCTTGATCCTCAATGGAGTTGTAATGAACTGAAATTTTTTTGTTCTGTTGTGATTCCAGCAGGGGGAAACGTATCTTCAAAGCACCGCAAGTCCTATTTGGTATCTTCATTTAGTTGATTGACTTTAAGATCCCATGGTATCATTTGACAAACAGTTTTGGTACCCTGGTCAAATTTCCTGCAAATTGGATTAATTATATCAGCAATATATTCAGGTGTGTGCTGGGATGTGGGTATGGCACAGGTGTGATGGGTCAGATGTCCTTCTTTGCCGAAGTTTCTCTTTTCTTCGAATTGTTATCGAGCAAAAATATCTCCAGATAACTATTCAAATAAATTTATGAAACCATAAATAAAGGAATCAAAAGTACAAAACAGGCATTGATTTGCATACAAAACCCTCATCTCAAGAAATGTGAGTGCAAATGACTTCAAGGTGAGTGCAAATGCAAAAAATATATAAAATAATTAAATTCTTATCTTACTATAATTCACCAAATGTCCGTCCGTCTGTCTGTCCGTCCGTTTGTCTGTCTGTCCGTCTGTCTGTCCGTTCCCAGGTACCGCAAAAACGGCCAAACCGATCGCAACGAAATTTTGGGTGGGTAATCCTGGGACCCCCTGGAGTAAAATAGGCTATATTGTTTTTCTAATTTCAGCTTTGGTGTCCAGCATTTTCAGGTTTGGACTCCCGCATAACGTTATTTTCTCGGGTACCGCACAAACGGCTGTACCGATCGCAATGATACACCTCCAAGCCCGTGGGATTCCCACGGGTGACCCCACTAGTCTTTATAATACTAAAATGACTTTCAGCTTCTGCGCTGCGCCATCTTGCTACATCAGTGTCTGTTTTCTGCCTGTCGACAAATTATTTACCGTAGCTGCCTGAGATCTGGAAAAACACTACGAAGAGATTACCTCACTTGGAGGAACCTGTGTTTTACAATGGACAACTATGTAGTTTTATCATGTGCAACGGGTTTCATGGCATCAGTTACTAGGACGGACCACAATATCACACTCTATTTACAAATAAAAAAAACAAAATTCTCCCAGCAGCACTCCTCTATCACACCAACAATTTAGACTAGATATCAGTGATGACAAGGTGGTCGCCAAGGGTAAGCCTACCCCAGCCTACCGCGACTTACCCTTGGCCGGCGAGTCGTTAGTTCACAATCCGAAAATAATAGATCAAGGACACTAATCAAATATCAGGTGCACAACTTCAAAACATCTTGGAAGGCCAAACAGTCTTTCAGATTCCGCATTTGCAAAATTGAGTAATGACAAAAAAAACACGTTATGTTTTTCAGATTTGACCTGGACCTTTAACTCGGAGCAATATGATGTATATAATGCATAAATATGGCTCGCTCTAGATCTGGGCTATGTAGAGAGGGAAATTTCATTGTAACCGGACAACCCTTAGTGGAGTTATGGTGAAAAATGTTAAAATGTCTAACTGGGTCATGATTTTAAATTAGGTCAATGACAAAAAATTATGTCAACCCCACATACTGCACTTTTATTCCCATTATTGATGGAAAATTTCATTCCAAAAGTGCTCCAACATTGGCAGAAAAAAAGGGAGAAAAAACCAAAAGGTGGTTTCGTACTCCAAGTGTTCCAAGAAACTCTGTGCTATCATTAAACAGAGGAGCACTTCAGAAATAGCACAGGGCCCAGAACACTTCCTTGGGGAACTGCAGCCTGAACAGGAATGGGAGATGAGAGAATTCCATTCAGGGCCACACGCTCTCTATGACCGGAGAGGAAGTTGGCAAGCCATGTGTGGAGGTTTCCATGGATACCATAGGAGGAGAGTTTGGTAAGCAGGGCGGGGTGCCAGACCATATCAAAGGCACGTGATATGTCAAGGGAGACAGCTCTGATTTCTTGTTTGGCATTGAGGACCTCCATCCATTGTTGAGACAGCAGAAGCAGCATGTCCAGAGTAGAGTGACCTGGTCTGAAACCAAATTGATAATCAGAGATCAAGCCATTGGAGAAGAGGGAGGATTCAATATCAGAAGTGATGATCGATTCCATGACCTCGCTGATTATTGGGAGCAGGCGGATTGGTCCGTAGTTGCAAGGATCTGTTTTTGCACATTTTTTGTGTAAAGCGGTAATGTTGGCTGATTTCCAAGCTGATGGCAGATTACCTTGAGCAAAAGAGAGGGTGAACAGAAAAGAGAGAGGGTGTGAAAGAGCGGCAGAGCAGGATTTTAGGACGCCTGAGCTGATGCCGTCTGGTCCAGTTGCAGAATCAGAGTGGAGGTTTGACACAAACCTCTCCACCTTGTTGGGAGAGAAGGACACAGAGTCCAGGAGCAGCTGGGTTAGACTGGGTAAGGTGGGTACAGAGAGAGATGGGTTTGGGACACAAGATTTTGAGGCAAACACAGAGTTGAGGCATTCGGCTTTTTCATGTGCAGTGTCAGCTGTGTAGCCATTTGAGGTAATGGAGGGGATGGATGGGGAACAAACAACAGAAACAGATTTGACCAGATGCCATCAGGATTTGGAGGTGGGAGACAGGTTTGAGAGTTCAGTCTTGAGAGAAGAGAGATATTGTTTCCTACCACTCCTGAGGGCAGACACACATTTGTTCCGAGCTTTGTGAAAGGAACTGAGATTTGCCTTCCAGGAGGCGAAGGCAAGTTGTTTCAGAGCAACTGCCTCACCAAAAGATTCAGTGTACCATGGACAGGAGGAAGTGTATGACAACGGAAGACGAGATGGGATAAATCTGTGCATGAGGGAGAGAGAGCAATTTACATTGGAAGAATTCCCAGGATGAGTTGATGTCAGAGGCAGTAGAGATGGGAGACCAGTTCAGAAGTTTGATGGCTGCTTGAAGACCGTGGCAGTCGGCTTGAGTGAAATGCCAGACCCATCGATGCTGAGGAGGCTCTCTGAGAATGGCCAGAGAGATGTCCACTTCAATAAGCGAATGATCAGAAGAACCAATTGGAGCAGAAGAAGAACAGCAGACATTTGCAGGGAAGTTAGTCAATAACAAGTCTAGAAGTGATTATGTACCATTGACTGAGATCAGGATTCAAGGATTCATCCTTGTTACGGTTTTTTTGGTGAATTCAAGGAATCCTGACGTAACCTGACTGAGATCAATTCAGGAAATTGTCAGATTGTGTCAGTCCCAATGAGTCGCAGAAGTCCTTTGGTGAGGTGCCATAGCTGGTGTGAGAGTTACCCACACCCAGCCAGCTGGCACGGTGACAGTTGAAGTCGCCACATATGAGGAAGAGAGAGAGTTGGGATGAGTGGATAGAAGTTGGTCCATGTTGTCAGAGAGCGAGATGTAAATGGAGTCATCACTGTTTGGTGGACGGTACAACACACATTTGAACAAAAGGTGGGAGCGGAGGGGAAGCCGTAGCCACAGGTACTCCTGGGGGTGAGGTGGAGAGAGGGTAGTGCAAGGAGAGTGAGGAAGAGAGGTTTTGATAAAGATAGCAACCCCACCACCAGGACGAGGCTCAGGTCTATCATATCGGAGGAGGGCGTAACCAGGGAGAGATATTAAGGAATCAGAGACATCTTGAAGGAGGAAAGTTTCTGTTAAGCAGATTACGTCTGGTTTGTCAGAAGCAACCTGTATGGAGAGATCAGTCAGGTTTGGGCGAAGGCCCCGGATGTTTGAGGTCCATACCATTAAGGTAGAGGAAGGGGGAGCATCGGATACAGAACAGGGGGATGAGTGCAGGAAGGGCAGGAAGGGTGTCGGAGTGAACTTAATTCAATGTACAATGTTCGCTGAGTGGGTTCATCAAAAGGTAGGATAAGATGAGGAAGAAGAAGATGTAGGGAGAGCTGTTGATAGTGTGTCGGAGATTTCAGAAGAGCTAGGAGAAAGGGAAGGATGAGGAGGACAAAAGGTTTGATGTTGATTGAAAGAGGCACAGTGAGGTGTTGTTTGAGTGATGAAGAGTGAGGAATAAGGTTGGAGGAGGTGGAGGTATGAGTTTGAAGGGAGAGGAAGTGGGGAGGATGCCACTTTGAGGAGGAGGGGTGGGAGGAGAGAATTGGAGAAAATGGAGGGTGAGGAGATTTGAAGGGGAGGGGTGAGGGGGAGTTTTGAAGGGGAGGGGGGAGTTTTAAAGGGGAGGGGCTATGGGGGAATTTAGGAGGGGAGGGTGAGGGGGTGTTTGGGAAGGGAGGGGTGAGGGGGAGATTTGAAGTGGAGGGGTGAGGAGGGAGTTTAGGAGGGGAGGGGTGAGTTGGGATTTTTGAAAGGGTTGGACGATAAATGGAAAACGAACATTTATTGCAAAATGAGTTTCTTGTGATGTTCAAGTCGGAGATCCATTTGAAAACGTTAGAGGGCTGGAATGCAGGTGAGTTTAGGGAATGTAGAAAGGAAGAACTGTAATAGATTGAATTATTTTTTTTGAAATGGAGTGATTTGAAATAGGTTTGAATCTCGGACCAACTATAAACTGTCATCCCAGTGTTTCCCAGGCAGGGAAAGACATCAAGGTGTGTGCATCAAGGTCTGTTCAAGGTCTGATCTCATCAAGGTCTGATGATCTGATGATCTGATGATCTGATGATCAAGGTCTGATGATCTGATGATCTGATGATCTGATGATCAAGGTCTGATGATCAAGATCTGATCAAGGTCTGATGATGACATCAAGGTCTGATGACGTGATGTACAATTTCCCTCCGCCTCTAAATCTCCATACGCCCTTGTATTATACATTTTAGGACTTTCCGTGTACATGCCTTTAACCCTCGACTAATGTAAGGTGTGATACCTAAAGTGAAACATCGTATCGTATCGTCCCTCGAATAGACATTAAACCGAGTGTACCGTCTGTCGGCATTAGCTGGTGGACGATAAAGATCCTTTGTGAAGAGTCGGCTCGCTATTGCTGGCACCATGAAAAAATTACAAATTCCTGACCGAACCAGCAGAGGGCACTGCATCAGCGGTACAGCCGTGCCCTCAGCCAATGTTACAACTCCACAGCCATGTGCTGTATACAAAAGAAGTAGAGAGCTAGTAGGTTATATCTTCCCTATTTGTGTCCTTGGGGTCTTACCCACTGTGTATCGTACCAATTAATTTTGCAAAATTAGCCCTTAATTGTCGCTGCTTTTCATTCCTAACCAGGAAATTCTACAACTGGGACGAGGAGGTTATTGATCTGTACTATAGAGGGATGTTTGTGTGTTTGTCTGTCCCTCGTCTGTTTGTGTCGCCATTTTTTTTCACAGAGATGGCCAAACGGATCTTCATCAAACTTTCAAAGGTTCATCAGTGAGTGCAAGGGAGTGTTTTAGGCAAAAACTTTTGAAAAGTTTTTTTTAAAGTTTGATTTTAAAAAATCGCTTAAATATGGTGCTTAAGCAGGACTCCAAGCTGCCTTCTGATATTCGCTTTGTAGTTATGTGAAAGGTAATATTTAATGATCCCCAATTCCATTCCTTAGTGGGTGTAGGGAAGTGTTTTAGGCACCACAAAAAAATAGAAAAAAAACAAAATTTGATTTCTTCAAAATGCCAACAGGTTTAGAACAGGACCGGGAAACGCCCGGTACTCCTGCTACACTCGTAAAGATAAGCTTGCTTGATTGGAGGACAATGTAAGTGATTATGTCATGAGAAAGATCACATGAGGTTATTTGTGTCTGAATCATCGTCATGTTATTTACGCCTTCAAAACGGAACTTTCAGGACTTTCAAAATTATGTATGAATGCTAAACGATACCTTTTGTGCATCATGTGCTTTGTTATGTGCTGTCTGGGACACGGTTCTGATAGCCGGGCACTTTTGAACCTGCCATTCCTCGAGTGAAATCTGGAATTCAAACCGTCTTTTAAACATCATTTTCAGCATTCAGATGAAAGAGTGGGAATTCCAAAATGGCTAACCATTTTCTAATAATAATTTTCTAATTAATAAATAATTTTTCTGTTTCTAAAAGAAAATCAGACAGAAGTATATGAATACGAGAAATATCTGTGGATGAGCTTTTGGATGATTCCCATCTTTTGTTCATATGTGTTCTGTACCGTCCACCAAACAGTGACGACTCAATTTACTTCTTTTTTTTTTCTGTTTTTGTGTATACAAGATCGAGGCTCGTGAAAGAGCTAACATTAATCACACAGAAAGACAAACCGACACATAAAACATATAACATCTGGAGCGGTAGACAAGATGGGGAGAGAGGCGGAAGGACACAAACACAACATTTGAGAGCAGGGACAGCGAGAGATCTGTGGGAGGGAGAGGGCATTAGGGGGATGGGGCATGGGAAGGGGGGGGGGGGTGGGAGAGGTATAAAATATATGGACACTGCCAGGACTTCCAGGAAAGAAGTTGGAATTTCAAACAAGGTGGATCTGGGGTGAATTTGCGGGGGTAGAAAAGATCAAGGTTTTGGATGGGGGAAGATAAGAGATGGTGGTGAACAGCTGTTTTAAAGACCTGGAGGGAGGAGTGGGATTGAAGGGAGTGTGGGAGTTTGTTCCAGAGGCGGGAGAAAAGAGGAATGAAAGAGTGAAGGTGAGCAGAGAGCCGAGATTTCGGCAGTTTAACCATCAGAGGGTTGCAGGCAGATCTTGTGCGACCTGTAGGAATATTTGGGGGAAAATATTGCTGTCTGACATCTCGCTGTCTGACAACATGGACCAACTTCTATCCACTCATCCCAACTCTCTCTTCCTCATATGTGGCGACTTCAACTGTCATCATGCCAGCTGGCTGGGTGTGGGTACCGCTCTCACCAGCCATGGCACCTCAGCAAAGGACTTCTGCGACTCATTGGGGCTGACACCTGTCAAATCTATCTATTTCCCGACCCGGATCTCAGTCAACAGTATATCATCTCTTCTGGACTTGGTCATGACAAACTTCCCTGCAAACGTCTGCTGTTCTTCTTCTTCTCCAATTGGTTCATCTGATCATTTGCTTGTTAAAGTGGACATCTCCCTGGCCATTCTCAGAGAGCCTCCTCAGTGCCAACGAGTCTGGCATTTTACTCAGGTCAACTGGCACAGCCTTCAAGCAGCCATCATCTGGACTGGTCTCCCATCTCGACTGCCTCTGACATCAACTCTTCCTGGGAATTCTTCCAAAGTAAATTGCTCTCTCTCTCATGCACAGATTCACCCCATCTCGTCTTCAGTTGTCATACCCTTCCTCCTGTCCATGGTACACTGAATCTTGTGGTGAGGCAGTTGCCCTGAAACAACTTGCCTTTGCCCCCTGAAAGGCAAGTCCAACTGAAGGCAATCTCAGTTCCTTCCACCAGGCTCAGAACAAGTGTGTGTCCACCCTCAGGAGAGCCAGGAAACAATATCTCTCTACTCTCAAGAATGAACTCTCGAACCTGTCTACCTCCTCCAAATCCTGGTGGCATCTGGCCAAATCTGTTTCTCGTGTTTGTTCATCTTCCATCCCCTCTCTTACCTGAAACAGCTACTGGACCAGATGGCACCTGCAACTGGGCCAGACGGCATCAGACCACGGATCCTAAAATCCTGCTCTGCCGCTCTATCATACCCTCTCTCAATTCTCTTCACCCTCTCTTTTGCTCAAGGTCATCTGCCATCTCCGTGGAAATCAGCCAACATCACCGCTTTACACAAAAAATATGAAAAAACAGATCCTTGCAACTACAGACCAATCAGCCTGCTCCCAATCATCAGTAAGGTAAGGGAATTAATCATCGGATCTGATATCAAATCCGACCTCTTCTCAAATGGCTTGATCTCTGATCATCAATTTGGAATTTGACCAGGCCACTCTAATCTGGACATGCTGCTTCTGCTGTTTCAACAATGGGTGGAGGTCCTTAATGCCAAACAGGAAATCAGAGCTGTCTCCCTTGACATATCTTGAGCATACGATATGGTCTGGCACCCCGCCCTGCTCTCCAAACTCTCCTCTTATAGTATCCATGGAAATCTCCACGCATGGCTGGCGGACTTCCTCTCTAGTCGTAGTCAACGTGTGGCCCTGAATGGGTTTCTCTCATCTCCTCTTCCTGTTCAGGCTGGAGTTCCCCAAGGCAGTGTTCTGGGCCCTGTGCTTTTTCTGGTCTTCATCAATGATCTCTCTGACTCTCTTGAAAATCCTCTCTATCTGATGGTTAAACTGCCGAAATGGTTAAACTGCCGAAATCTCGGCTCTCTGCTCACCTTCACTCTTTCATTCCTCTTTTCTCCCGCCTCTGGAACAAACTCCCTCACTCCCTTCAATCCCACTCCTCCCTCCAGGTCTTTAAAACAGCTGTTCACCACCATCTCTTATCTTCCCCCATCCAAAACCTTGATCTTTTCTACCCCCGCTAATTCACCCCACATCCACCTTGTTTGAAATTCCAACTTCTTTCCTGGAAGTCCTGGCAGTGTCCATATGTTTTATACCTCTCCCACCGCCCCCTTCCCACGCCCCCCCCCCCCCAAAGCCCTCGCCCTCTCTCAGATCTCTCGATGTCTCCATGTCTCTCGGTCCCTGCTCTCAAATGTTGTGTTTGTGTCCTTCCCCCTCTCTCCCCATCTTGTCTACCGCTCCCTATGTTATATGTTTTATGTGTCGGTTTGTCTTTCTGTGTGATTAATGTTCGCTCTTTCACGAGCCTCGATCTTGTATACAAAAAAAAAAAAAAAAAAAAAAAATCTGTTTGCTGATGACACTACTCTCTGTCGCTCCATTCTTCATCCCTCAGATCGGCAGTCTGTAGCCTCCTCACTCTCTGCAGACCTGGACAAAATCACAGACTGGGCAAACAAATGGAACATGTCTTTCAATCCTGACAAATCTCACACTCTTACGATGTCTCTCCGAAAAGACCGACTAGACAACCCTCCCATCCACTTTCTGAATAATCCTCTCCAAGAAGTTCTGTCACTCAAGCTTTTGGGTCTCACTATCTGCCATGATGCTTCCTGGGAAAACAACATTTCAAATCTGGCCTCCAAAGCCAGTCGCCGACTGGGCATCCTCCGTCGTGCGAAGTCCTTCCTTGGCACACCTGAGCTCCTCACCACATACAAGGCTTTCATCCGCAGCTCAATGGAATACTGCTCTCCCCTCTGGGCTGGTTGACCTGCCTCACACCTAGCTCGTCTTCACGCTGTTGAAACCAAAGCATTCAGAATCATTGGAATCTCCCGCGATTAAGCTAACTCCAAGGGCCTCTCACTCACTCACCGCAGGCAGGTTGGTGGTCTTTCCGTCTTCTACCGACTCCTCTCTGGCCTTGCCCCCCCCCCCCCCCAGCTCTCTCTGGGCTCTGTCCCCCAAATATTCCTCCAGGTCGCACAAGATCTGCCTGCAACCCTCTTATGGTTAAACTGCCAAAATCAAGACTCTCTGCTCACCTTCACTCCTTCATTCCTCTTTTCTCCCACCTCTGGAACAAACTCCCTCACTCTCTTCAATCCCACTCCACCCTCCAGGTCTTTAAACAGCTGTTCACCACCATCTCTTATCTTACCCCATCCAAAACCTTGATCTTTTCTTCCCCCGCTAATTTCACCCCAATTCCACTTTTTTGAAATACCAACTTCTGTCCTGGAAGTCCTTGGTGTCCTTGTGTTTTATACTTCTCCCACCCCCCCCCCACCCCCCCTATACCACGCCGACCCCCCCCCCCCAAGCCCTCTCCCTCCCACACATCTCCCTGCTCTCAAATGTTGTGTTTGTGTGCTTCCCCTTCTCTCCCCATCTTGTCTTCCGCTCCCTCTTTTTGTACACCGCTCCTTTCCTATGCCATCTCCAGGCATTGCAAATCGTCATTGCCGGGGCACCGAAGGGGGCTCGGCAGTGACGCACGCTGAAAGAGAGTACTCAGTTTTCACTCTGGTTGTTTGTTTTCTTGGTTGTTTTCTTTCTTGTTTTCTTTCTTGTTTTCTTGCTTTCTTGTTTTCTTGTTTGTTTATCCGGACGATATCTCAGCCATCCTTTGAGCTAGGAAGCTGAAATTTCGGCACAGTAGTGAGCAAGTCCTTTGTCAAAAACGGTATTTTTTGTTTTTTGAATAATCAATTAATTGAGGAGTTATTTAATTATTAGCGTTTAATTAAGTACTTATTTAATTAATTAAATTTCCTTTCTCGTCTGACCATTAACTCAGGCACCTTTTGAGTTAGGAAGCTGATATTTGGACATGCCAATGACCAGGTGATTTGGCTGCAAAGGCTATTTTTGATTTATTAATTAATCAATTAATCGATTAATTATTTAATTATTTGATTAATGACAATTTTTTTTTTTTAAGTTACAGATTCTGATGAAATGGTGGTGGTTTATGTGTTCTCTGACCGAATTGATTAATAATTTAATTTTTTTATGATTATTATTTATTTATTTTCATTATTAATTTTTTTTCTTTTTCTTTCTCATTTGGCCAATATCTCAGGCACCTTTTGAGCTCGGAAGCTAATATTTGGACATGAGTGACCAAGTGATGTGGCTATCAAGGATATTTTTGATTTATTGATTAATCAATTAATCGATTAATTACTTTAAAAAAAAAAAAATCAGTCACACATTCTGATGAAATGGTGGTGGTTTATGTGTTCTGTGACCGAATTGATTAATAATTTAATTTTTTTATGATTATTATTTATTTATTTTCATTATTAATCATTTATTTATTTTCTTTCTCATTTCGCCAATACCTCAGGCACCTTTTGAGCTGGGAAGCTAATATTTGGACATGACAGTGACCAAGTGATGTGGCTATCAAGGATATTTTTGATTTATTGATTAATCATTTAATCGATTAATTATTTATTGGTGAATCAATTAATTATTTTTTTTATTATTAATGACTTATTTAATTAAATTTCTAAAAGATACATCTTCGGATGAAGCACGAGTGGTTTAGTTATGCTATTAGCCAATTGATTAAGAAAATAATTTGTGATAGTCTTTTATTGATTTTAATTATACAATTAATCAATCAATTAGTGTACACCTCTCCCTCCCAATGCAGCCTCTATGAGCTGCACTGCGGTATTGCCGGGCGCCGGAGGCAATGCCGCGCTGTAGGATATTTAATTATTTGGCATGGGAGCGGTGTACTTTGAATGTATGTGTACTTGTTATATATTTTGTTTGTCTGGTTGATTTGTTTGTGAAGTAAATGTTAGCTCTTTCACGAGCCACGATTCAGTATACAAAAAAACAAACAAACCCAGACTCATCTTTGAGCTGGCCGTCTGACCAAACTGAGCAACCAGACAAGAAGGACCTTGGTCATGGAGGTGATGAAGAACCCAATGGCCACTCTGACAGACTACATAGTTCCTTAGTTGAGATGGGAGAACCTGCCAGAAGGACAACAGTCTCTGCAGCACTTCACAAATCTCGGCTTCATAAGAGAGTGGCCAGACGGAAGCTACTCCTGATAAAAAGGCACATGGCAGCATGTCTGGAGTTTGCAAAAAGGCACTCTCCAAACTCTTTCTCAAAAAAAACTCTAATTGGAGGAGTTTTTAACTCTAAGAGCATGAAGTAAAATATTCTGTGGTCTGATGAGAAGAAAATTGAACTTTTTGGCCTGAATGCAAAGCGCTGTTTCTGGCGGAAACCGAGCACAGCTCATCACCAATCTAACACAATCCCTACCATGAAGCACGGTGGTGGCAGCATCATGCTATGGGGATGATTTTCAGTGGCAGAAACTGGGAGACTTGAAAGAATAAAGGGAACAATGAATGGAGCCAAATACTGCCAAATCCTGGAGGCCAACCTGCTTCAGAGTGAAAATGACCTTAGACTGCGGTGAAGATTTATGTTCCAACAGGACATTGACCCCAAGCATACAGCCAAAGCAACACTGAAATGGCTTCAGAACAAGGCCAGAATTGAATCCCATTAATAATCTGTGGAAAGACTGATTAATCACCGATACTCCCCATCCAACTTGACAGAGCTTGAGCAAATCTGCAAGGAAGAATGGGAGAAATTTCCCAACTCCAGATGTGCAAAGCTGATATAGACATCCCGAAAAAGACTCGAAGCTGTAATCACTGACAAAGGCCCTTCTACAAAGTATTGATTAAGGGGGTTGAATACTTATGCAAATTAGATATTTTTTAAATTTCATTTTTAATTGTTTTGTAAATATTTATATAATAAAAATGTTTTAATGTAAAGCACCGCCAAACTCTATGTAGTATCAATCCGTCACGCACAATATGCCGACCACTCACAGCTGCTGAGGAAACCATATTTAACGTGGACAAAATCCAACTGGTGCGAATACATACTGTTAAGAATGACTGTACGCACTTCGGCCACATGGACGAGGCAATATTAAACGATGACAAAGTGTAACGATTACCACCATAAGACAAATGCTTACCCTGAACGATTTGCTGTGGAGGATTCCAAGTTGCCTTCTGATTGAACAAGATCATCGACATCGCTTGAACTACGACCCCACAGTCCACCAGAGACTTCTCGGAACCATTCCTGGTAACGGAATCAAAGTTATAAGGAGGGTTTTAAGGTTATTGGCAATAAGAATGAAGAAAATAGGTATTACTAAAGCGTGAACAGATCGTGTCTCTCCTCCCTCTTTAAAACTCTATTGGCTATGGTTGAACTCGCGGTTTGGTTGAAAACCCAAACATCAGATTGCAGATAGGATGTACTCGTACCATGAAACGTTGCCATAAACGGTAGAGGTTGGGGCATATATTATATGCCATAGAGAGGGAGGGAGAGAGAGAGGAGAGAGACCGCACCAGCTATCAATGTGTCCTGGTATGGTAGTTTGATGGAGCATGAAAAAGGGAAGTTTGACGAGGAAGTTGTGGTTATGGCAGGAAGTGGGGAAGCAAAGTCAAGTCAGCACAGGCAGTGGTGGCAGGGGTGGGTGGTGGAATGAGAGTCGTAGCAAGTAGCAACTGAGATAATGCACGCATGAGGTTTGTAGTTAAGGATCAGACATCGCTTCAAATAAAATTTGATAATGTGATGTACCACGTAGGAGGTTGTTAACTAAGGTGAGGGATTGTGGAGTGCCAGGTAGAGTAGGTAAATAGATTAGTGATAGGAAGGAAAGAGTGGCTGTGAGTGGGAGAATGTCTTTCTGGGAGGGTGTAAGCAGTGGGGTATCTCAGGGGTCTGCACAAGGACCATTATTATTCATTAATCGACATCAATTATTTGGATTGTTGGATTTTATTTGATTTTTTTTTGTATACAAGATCGAGGCTCGTGTAAGAGCTAACCTTGATCACAAAACAACAACCTGACACATAAAACATACGATAAAGGGAGCGGGAGACAGGATGGGGAGGGAGAGGGAAGCACACAAGTACAACAATAGAGAACATGGACATCGGGAGATTTGTGGGAGGGAGAGGGCTTGTGGGGAGGAGGAACGGGAAGGGGGAAGGGAAGGGTGGGAGACGTATAAAACACAGGGACACTGCTAGGACTTCCAGGAAAGAAGTCGGAATTTCAAAAAAGTGGATCTGGGGTGAATTAACGGGGGTGGAAAAGATCAAGGTTTTGGACGGGCAAAGATAAGAGATGGTGGTGAACAGCTGTTTTAAAGACCTGGGGGGTGGAGTGCGATTGAAGAGAGTGAGGGAGTTTGTTCCAGAGGTGGGAGTAAAGAGGAATGAAGGAGTGAAGGTGAGCAGAGAGTCTTGATTTTGGCAATTTAACCAGAAGAGGGTTGCAGGCAGATCTTGTGCGACCTGTAGGAATATTTGGGGGACAGAGCCCAGAG
This sequence comes from Myxine glutinosa, assembly GCF_964187855.1. Taxonomy (NCBI): domain Eukaryota; kingdom Metazoa; phylum Chordata; class Myxini; order Myxiniformes; family Myxinidae; genus Myxine; species Myxine glutinosa. The sequence continues at coordinate 32,533,480 of NC_136268.1, forward strand.
AGAGCTGGGGGAGCAAGGCCGGAGAGGAGTCGGTAGAAGAAGAAAGACCACCAACCTGCCTGCGGTGAGAGAGTGGAAGGCCCTCGGAGTTAGCTTCATCACGGGAGATTCCAATGATTCTGAAAGCCTTGGTTTCAACAGCGTGAAGCCGAGCTAGGTGAGAGGCAGGAGCAGCGACCCAGAGGGGGGAACAGTATTCCGTTGAGCTGCGGATGAAAGCTTTGTTTGTGATGAGGAGCTCAGGTGTGCCAAGGAAGGACTTTGCATGATGGAGGATGCCCAGTCGGCGACTGGCTTTGGAGGCCAACTTGGAAATGTGGTTTTCCCAGAGGTTGGGGTATATATTGTTATGGTTTTGGAATAAAGGATAATCCCCCTCGTAGGTAGACACACCACAACATGAAGCCTCGCGATAGTTCAGTTATTTATTCGTGAATGTAAGCGTAGTCCTTTCCTGTGTTAGTTTTGCATTGAGCAGGCCCGTGAGTAGGGCGGTCTTTTGGCGCTAGCATGCCACGTGGCAGGCCTGAACAAGTCTCGCGAGGCCGAAGGGAGGAGCTGCAGGAGGAGTGTCCGGAAAGCAATCAGCCGCCAATCAGGGCTCGAGGGGAGTGGCTAACCACGGCGATGAGAGGTGGGGTTTGGAACATTCGAGGTCAGGCCGGGGCGGAGCCATAAAACCCTGCTCCGAGCCTCCCTCCCCCCCCCCCCCCCCCACCTCAGTTGAGAGTCGCACAGCCCATGAGTTGGATTTGGAGTTCGGGTCGAGGCATTGATTGAGTCAGAGAGAGAGAACGTGCAACAAAACGAGTCAATTGCATTGCCGGTTATCGTCATTGTATACGAACTTGCCCCGTGCCCCGTGCCCCATGCCCTGCGCTCTGCACTGTATTAATCACGCGTTTGAGAAGATGACCCGTGCCGGGCCACAGACGCGCGATCTCCTCCTGCCTGCCTTCTCCTGCATATGTGCCGTGGCCGCCAGAGGGCCACGCTGGGCGAGCTGCCCCGGAGCGACCGACGGCAAAGCGCGCGAACTTCTTTCTTCTTCTCCCCGTGTGCGTGAGTGGGCCCTGTGTCTGGAGATAAGTTAACATTGTTAAGTGCCTGCTCGGTGTCTCTGCGAATCATTGTACATTGTGTAACAAATTGTGTTATTCCTCTTATTTGACCGTTCCCGTCCCTTCCATTAATTGGCCTCACATGGTACGAATAGAACCGCTCGAATCGGGTTCCATAAAAGTAACGGCACGAGTCACGTGATACGCATACCGCTCGGGCGTACTCGATTAAGCGTGGCTCATGCGAGGTCCGGTCCCCGCCTTCGTGGCAGCGTGGGTGAAAGGTACGTGCGGCGTTGACCCGATACCCTTTTTCACGTTTGCTGCGGAACGTGGCGATTCGGCCTCGTGGACACGAAGACCCAAGGGGAAAAAGGGGGTTTAATCCCCCCTTTGTAATGTGGAACGGGCTTCGGGAGATCCGCAACAATATTATATGCCATAGAGAGGGATGGAGAGCGAGTTAAGAGTCTGCTTTTTAAATTTTCAGATGACAGAAAGCTTGGAGGTAAGGTAGTTACCAGAGAGGGTAGTGACCAGATTCAGAAAAGTCTATATACAGACTTGGCATTTAATATTGAATTATTTTTTTTCTGGACGCCTGACCAGAAAGCCACGCCTGACCAGACAACACCGCCAGCGCCAATTGCAGTGGGCCAGTGAGCACCGTCAATGGCAGCCAGGACACTGGAATCACGTGATCTTCAGTGACGAGTCTAGATTTCTGGTCTATCATCAAGATGGCTGTGTCCGAGTGCGCAGACAAGTGCATGAAGCCTACAACAAAGATTGTATCGTGCCAAGAGTCCAAGGTGGAGGTGGTGGGGTGACCGTTTGGGCTGCTTTTCATGCAGGAGGCAAAACTGACCTGGTTGTTCTGAATGGAAACTTGAACCAGTTCAAGTACAGGGCCATTCTGGAAGAAACATTGCTTCCATTTGCTCGTGCAGCCTTTCGAGGAAACTTTGTCTTCCAAGATGACAATGCACGGCCTCATCATGCTCGCATGATCCAACACTTTCTTGCTGACTGTGGCATAGAGCATATGGAGTGGCCTGCCATGTCCCCGGATATGAATCCGATAGAGAACTTGTGGGCAGAATTAACGCGTCAAATCGACCACTTGGACCAGCAGCCGACCACTGTGCGTGAATTGCAGCAGGCTATTGTCACTGCATGGCAAGCGATTCCTGTCCAAACCTTGGCAAATCTCGTGAACAGCATGCCTCAACGTGTACGTGCTCTCCTGAATGCTCGTGGGGGTTACACTAAGTACTGAACTGTAATTTTACTGTCCGTAATCCCAGTCGTAATTTAACTTTTGTTTTTGTTTAAAAAAAAATTGGCTAATGTGCAAAATAAAGAGATACTTCTGCAAAACGTACAGAAGTTTAACACAGTACTGTCCATGAATTGAGTTCGATATCAGTTTACATCACTTTCAAGGATCAATTTATTTGTTTCGAAATGTCAAATGTGGTTTTTGTTTCTTTTAAAGGTCACATTAACAAAATATAGAATAATTTCAACATAATTCCAATGAAGTTTTGGTTCTAAGTCATCTTGGAAAGTAAGTTCACCCACACAAAAAAAACAATTCCATATTAAATGCCAAGTCTGTACTTTCATAGATTGGGTAAAAGATTGGCAGCTGAACTTTAATATGAAGAAATGTAAGGTGATTGTGATTGGTAAGAATAATGAAAATAGAGATTACATGATGTGGGGGCAATCTTTGGAGCAGATCACACAGGAGAAGGATCTTGGGGTGGTAATAGATATGGGGGATAAACACACAGGTCAGTGCCAGGTAGTTATAGGTAATGCAAACAGGGATTAGGTTGCATTTGTAAAGGGATAAATTACAAATTGTAAGAGGTAGTTTTCCCTCTGTACAGGAAGTTAGCAAGGCCTCATTTAGAATATTGTGTACAGGCCTCTTCTGATGAAGTAGACATCATTTGTTTAACAGAATCCTTCCTCCCACAGGACATCCCTGACTCCTCAGTGTCTTTCCTTATTGTCTCCTCTGATTTGATAGGCCTGAACCATGCCCCTTTAGTAGAGCGGTACTTTACATCAATAACTCAATTTCCCACTGTCCATGTACTGATCTTACACTTCCCACTACCCAGGAGTATCTCTGGCTGTGATTTCGCCTCTGCTCCCACCTCTTGTTCGTCTGTGTGTTGGAACAGTCCTCCTAACAGTGACCAATCCAACTACATCTCTCTCAGACAACATGAACAAACCTTTTTGAAAAATGGGACTGACTCAATCTGTGAACTTTACAACCCGGGTTTCACCCAATGGCAAATCCTCCCTTCTGGGCTTGGTGATGACTAATTGTCACGCAAATGTCTCTTGCTCTTCCTCTGCTACAATTGGTTCATCTAATCATGTGCTTATGAAAGTGAACATCTCTCTGGATATTCTCAGAGAGCTGCCTCAACAATGGTGAATATGGCATTTCACGCAGGTAGATTGGCAGGGACTGAAAGCAGCCTCCACACTTCAGGACTGGTCTCCCATATCTACGGCCCCTGATGTTCACTCGACCTGGGAATTCTTCCACAGAATCCTGTAATCTCAGGCACAGATTTATCCCATCCCATCTTCAATTATCCTATCCTTCTTCCTGCCCATGGTACTCTAAATCCTGTGGTGAGGCAGTTGCTCTGAAACAACTTGCTTTCTCTGCCTGAAAGGCTAATCTGACCAAATGAAATATCAGTGCATTCCAAAACGGCTGCAACAAGTGTGTACCCACTCTCAGGAGAGACACGAAAGAACATTATGTCCAACCTCAATAATTAACTTTCAAACTTGTCCCCCTCCTCTAAAACCGAGTGGTGCCTTGTTAAGTCGGTCTTTGGAGTACTAGTACACCTGCTCACTACGGGAGCGGCAGGAAGGGTCATTTCTCTTTGGGGTATATAGATTACAGTCGATCTATGGTCGGGTCTCAAGAACATTGGGTGTGTGTTCATTTACCAAGTTTCTTATGGAGAGATCGCCAAGTGGTTTAAGCATTCGAGCAAGCACTCCATTCAAAACCGTTAAGGAACGGCTGGCTTGGCAAGTGCTAGCTAGCTGCTTGGTAAATGAGCACACCCCGGGCTTCCTCTCTTTCAGTTTCGTGTTAAACAGCCGGAGAGAGTTTCAAAAGTTCGCTATGAAAAACGCCACGTTAGCGGTAGGAAGGGTCATGTTATTAATGCAACCCTTGTGGGGTATATAGAGTACAGTATATCTTTTCTCAGTTCTGTAAGTAAAACCTACCTCACGGATGTCGGGATTCCTACAAATGTCTTCATTTAGTGTTGTAAACAGCATTAGCGACTGTTTAAAAAGCTAATCATACGTGTTTGTGGTTTATAATATTTTTACTTCCAGTAGAAGCCATTGCTCTGACGAAAACGCCATGATAAGCTATTTATAAACGATGACTCAATGTTTATTCAAGGAGGAAAAACCCCTTGGGGAGGTGGGATATTATTGGTAATAATATTGTTTTGTAATAACATCAATATTATGCTATTATCGTTAGTTTTGGTATTAGAAGCGGCCTTGGAAAAAACACCATGATAAAGCTAACTTAATATGGAAATACACCTCAACACGCAACCCCATTGACGGCAATGACGGGGAAAACCCGCTCTTGGGAGAAAACCCCTTTGGGGTGGGGGGGGGGGGGATGAATGCGCTACAACCTTAATTATGTGACCCTTTGTCATCCTGTCAAGTTTGGTTGAGATTGGATAAGTAACGACGGAATGTATCGCGGTCAAAAAATCATCAGACAGACAGATGCCAATTTGTGTATTTTAGTATGATGCCCTCCTTCTAACCTCTCTTCAAATTACATCACAGCCGACTCCGCTCGTGAGAAGGCTGAATGCCTCAATCCTGTGTTTGCTTCCAGATCTTGTGCCCCCAAGCCCACCCTCTTGGTACCCATACTTTCCTGTCGGACTTAACTGCTCCTGGGCTCTGTGTCTTTTGCGTCTGAGAAGGTTCTTTCAACCCTTGACCCCCGACTTTGCAAGTGGACCAGACGGCATCAGCTCACATGTCCTGAAATCCTGCTCTGCTGCTCTTTCAATCCTCTCTCTGCCCTTTTAACTGTATAACTTGTGCTAGGTAATCTTCCATCTGCTTGGAGATCCGGCAACATCACTGCATTAAATAAAAATGTGCAAAACCTGATCCCCTTAACTACAGACCTCTATCAGCGTACTTCCATTCATCAGCAAGGTCATGGAATCCATCATCGCAGTTGATATGAAATCCTTCCTTTTCTCCAACAACTACATCTCAGAGCATCAATTTGATTTCAGACCAGATCACCCCACCTTGAACATGCTGCTTCTACTCACCCAACAATGGATGGAGGCTGTCAATGTCAGAAATGAGATCAGGGTCGTCTCTCTGGACACACCTCGTGCTTTTGATACAGTCTGGCATCCTGCCTTACTCTCCAAACTCTCTACTTATGGCATTCAAGGCCAACTCCACATTTGGCTTATTGACTTCCTGTACTCTCAAGCCAATGTGTGGCTCTCAACGGAATCCTTTCATATCCCCTCCCTGTCAAGGCGGGAGTGCCGCAAGGCAGTATTATGGGCCCAGTCCTATTCCTGATCTTCATAAATGATCTCTGACTCTCTGGAAAATTATCTTTATATAGTTGCTGATGACTCCACCCTGTGCGGTGACATTCCTCATCCTTCAGACAGGCAGGATGCAGCCTCTTCCTTCTCTTCAAAGTGGTTAGTCCATGACATGTTCCACATTCCCTTCAATCCCATTCTTCCCTCCAGGTCTTCAAGACAGCTGTTCCCCACCATCTCAGATCATCCCCAATCCAAAACCATGATCTTTTCTACCCTCGTGATCTTTTCTACCTTCCTTCCAAATTTCCAGTTTTCCCTCCTGAGAGTTTCCTTCTGTATCCATCTTGTCAAACCCATGCATCTTCTGTCCCTCATTCTTCCCCAACACCCATTCTTTGTCCAGGTCTGCCTCTATCTTGGCCTTCAACTCTGCTGTTTCCCCTCCCTCAACTGTTCATTTTGTCCTGTTATGTACTGATCCGTTCAATGTACTAATGCTTGCTCTTCCCCGAAACTCCACTTTGTATATATGTAAAAACTAGAATGGCACTCTTTAACGTCGAGACGTCAACTGACATGCCTCCACCCACATTATTACATCATTATCAACACTTGTACCAAGTTTGATTTAAATCCCTTTAGCTGTTCCCAAGTATCACAGTTTTACCTGACATGACCTTTGACTAAAATTTAAATTTTATTCGATCAAATAAAAAAGTGAACCTGGGCAGTGTATTGGCAACAGACTGCTGCCTCGATCGCTCCTGCCGTTTTTTTTTTGATTTTTTTGGCTGTGAAGAAATGTATAACCTTGAAGCGCGGTGTTACGCGCGCTGCTTGTAAGCAAGGAGGAAGCAGACAACGCGGTAAGTTGTAAGAGTCTTTATTCAAGAGCTCCACTGTAACACTGGAGCGTTCCGGGCTGCGCACCCGGTGTATATCCCGCGGCCACGCCTACCCCTCGGGCGTGGCCGCCGCCTACTTGGCGCACGGAATGACGTCATCACGCCAGTGAGCTTTCGTGTCCGCCACACGCGCCCCCCCAGAATTCCCACGAACCTGGAGGGCCAGTTTGCGGGGCAAACGGCTGACCCGGCCGAAGCGCCCTCTGGCGACTGGCGGCGTCCGGGGTGCAGGGATGCCAGCTGGGATGCCTCCGGCTGCACCCGGGATGGGTGCAGGCTCGGGGGGTGGCGTGCCGGTGGGGCCGGACGGTGCCGGGGGTCCGCCCGCCGGGGGTCGGCCCTGACACGGGGGCCGAGCCACCGGCGATGGGTGGTCCACGTCGAGGTGGGCCGGCTTGAGGCGGTCTATGGAGACACGGTCAGGAGTGCCGCCGATGTCCAAGGTGAAATGTTTCACCCCGGTCTCCAGCACGTGGAAAGGCCCGTCGTACGGGGGCCGCAGTGGTGTCCGGTGGGCGTTGTGCCGGACGAAGACGTACTCCGCGGTGCGAAGCTCCGGGGCGACGTGCGTAGGTGGGTGCCCGTGGTGCGCCGTGGGCACCGGGGCGAACCTCTGGGCGGTCTCCTGCAGCACGGAGCGCTCCTGCACCGCGGACCATGGTGCCGTGGAGTCGGGGAGGAACTTGCCCGGCACCCGCAGCGGTTGCCCGAAGACCAACTCCGCCGCGGATGCACACAGGTCGTCCTTGGGCGCCGTCCGGAGGCCCAGCAGCACCCAGGGGAGCCTGTCGACCCAGCCGCCACCAGAGGGCCGTGCCTGCGCCGTCGAACGGCACCTCAGTGACGCGGAGGCCCGTAACGGCGGTCCGCAAGGCCTGGACGTCGGGGTCAGCGGCCTGGCCCGCCGCCATCCGGGCATAGTCGATGCCGAGGTGGACCGCGTGGGCAATGGACCAGGAAAGGCAATCCGCCACCGGGTTGTCCTTCCCCGCGACGTGCCGGATGTCCATCGTGTATTCGGACATGGCCGAGAGGTGACGCTGCTGCCGGGCCGACCACGGCTCGGCGACCTTGCCCATCGCGAACACCAGTGGCTTGTGGTCGACGAAGGCCGTGAACGCACAGCCCTCGAGCAGATGGCGGAAGTGCCTGACCGCCAGGTGGAGCCCGAGCAACTCGCGGTCGAAGGTACTGGACCGGCGTTCTTGCGGGCGAAGCTTCCGGCTGAAGAACGCCAGCGGTTGCCAAGCTCCACGCACCCATTGCTCGTGCACCGCGCCCACCGCGTAGTCCGAGGCGTCGGTGGTGAGGGCGATCGGTGCATCGGGCGCTGGGTGCGCGAGCATGGTGGCGTTAGCCAAGGCGAGCTTCGCGCCCACGAACGCCGCGTCCATCTGCTCGGTCCAGGTAACGTCACCTTTGCCCGGCTTCCCTCGGAGGGCCTCGTGCAGGGGGCGCAGGAGCTGGGCGATGTGGGGCAGGAACCGATGGTAAAAGTTTACCATGCCCAGGAACTCCTGGAGCCCCCTGATCGTGCGGGGGTGCAGAAACCCCTTCACCACCTCCACCTTGGCCGGTAGGGGGACGGCCCCGTGCCTGGTGACGCGGTGCCCCAAAAAGTCGATTTCAGTGACACCGAACCGGCACTTGGCGGGGTTCACGATCAGGCCATGCTGGCCCAGACATTCGAAGAGCGTGCGGAGATGGTGTAGGTGCTCTTCGCGGGACGCGCTTGCGACGAGCATATCATCCAGATAGACGTAGACGAAATCCAAGTCGCGCAAGACGCTGTCCATGAGGCGCTGGAATGCCTGAGCCGCATTCTTCAAACCGAAGGGCATCCGAAGAAATTCGAAAAGACCGAACGGCGTGATGACAGCCGTCTTCGGGATGTCCTCCGGCCTGACAGGGACCTGGTGGTAGCCGCGTATGAGGTCCACCTTTGAAAAGAAGGACATGCCCGCCAAGCGGGCGGAAAAGTCCTGAATATGGGGGATGGGGTAGCGGTCGGGGGTGGTGGCGTCGTTGAGACGGCGGTAGTCCCCGCACGGTCGCCTTCCCCCGCCGGGCTTGGGCACGATGTGGAGCGGCGACGCCAAAGCACTCTCGGAGCGCCGCACGATGCCGAGCCACTCCAGCGTAGCAAACTCGGCTTTAGATACGGCGAGCTTCGTCGGCTCAAGGCGGCGTGCCCGGGCGTAGACCGGTGGCCCGGCGGTGGGGATGTGGTGTTCCACCCCGTGCTTGACGGTCCCCGCCGAGAAGGTGGGCCGCGTGAGGGCCGGGAAACCCGCGAGGAGGCGGGTGAATTCGTTCGCTGCCGGAAGCGTACAGATGAACCTGGCCGGAACCGAACCGCTCAGCAAGCCGCTCGGCAAGCCGCTCGATGAGCCACTCCGTGAGCTGCTCAACGAGGCGGGCAGCGCGCACGCGAGCGATCTGAACGTCTCAGCCTGGACAAGCCTTCTGTGCTTTACGTCGACCAACAGGCCATTGGCACAGAGGAAGTCCGCGCCGAGCAGTGCCATAGGCACATCGGCAGTGACGAACGACCACCGGAAAACCTGCCCTCCGAACCGCAGAGAAAGGCAGCGTTTTCCATACGTGTGAATGGACATACCGTTGGCAGCAAGCAGCGTGGGGCCCCGGCCCGCGGACTGCTTGTCGGACGTACCGGCGGGGACGACACTCACCTGCACTCCCGTGTCACACAGGTAACGGTGCCCGGATAAGGTGTCCGTTATGTACAGGAGGCTGTTTAATCGGCCGGCGCTCAGTGCCACTACCGAGGGCCGGCTCGGGCGTTTCCCGACCTGCCGAATGAGCACGGCGGGCGACATTGCCGAGCCTCGTGGCCGAACCTAGCGTGGAAATGGCACCAGGTTTGCGGCGAAGCCGGAGGCCGCGGTTTCCGCGGTGGTGGTGGGCGAGGCGTGGCGGCCGCCACGAGGCGCCCCTCGGAGTAGGGGTGGGCACCCGCAGCAGTTTCGGGCTCGGGAGCCGCTACGGCCGCACCGAAACTCGCCTGTGTGTCCAAAGCCGCGTAGAACTTGTCGGCCTCGGCCGCGAGCGCTCGGGGTTCCGTTGTCGCAGAACCGGCCAACGCGAGGCGTACTCGTGCCGGCAGCTGGCGTCGAAATAACGCCCGGAATAGAGCGTTCGGGGTTTCGTCGCCCATGAGCGACAGCATATGGTCCATTCGGACGGACGGTCGCGTGTCACCGAGCTCGGGGAGGTCCAAGAGGCGATCGGCCCGTGCGTCCACCGTGAGGCCGAACGTGGCGAGGAGGAGACGCTTGATCGCCTCATACCTATCGTCGGCTGGTGGGTACCTCAGGACCGACACGACGCGGGCGGCCGTGCCGGCCCCGAGGGAGGCGACCACGTGGCAGTAGCGTGTCTCGTCCGCCGTGATGCCTCGAAGCCTGAACTGGGCTTCGGCCTGCAGGAACCAGATCTCCGCCTGAGCTTCCCAGAACTCGGGGAGCTTTATCGCTACCGCATTGGTTGCCATGGCTGTGGCGGGTTCGGGTGGTCAGTGACGACTGTGCAGAACGTCGGAGGTCACCAATGAAGCGCGGTGTTACGCGCGCTGCTTGTAAGCAAGGAGGAAGCGGACAACGCGGTAAGTTGTAAGAGTCTTTATTCAAGAGCTCCACTGTAGCACTGGAGCGTTCCGGGCTGCGCGCCCGGTGTATATCCCGCGGCCACGCCTACCCCTAGGGCGTGGCCGCCGCCCACTTGGCGCGCGGAATGATGTCATCACGCCAGTGAGCTTTCGTGTCCGCCACAACCTCCCATTTTTGAGCTCTTTCAACCAGTGCAAGAATCTTCCTTTCTTCCTTTTATTCTTCTTTTTACTGTATCACGGACGTTTTACCATGGGCTTCCACTTGCAAGATATGAATGTGGTTGATTTGCCTTAATTACTTGAGAACTGATTACCACTGTGTGCTTGGAAAGACCATGGCATTCAGCTACGTGACCTTCTTCCAACATTGTGATCTAATATTGAGACCTCGACGGAGAACAATTCGATATTTCAGTGATTTTCCTGCCCTCGTCATATCAAAGGTTGTTAAAGAGTTTGTCCGACGTCCACAAGGTATACAACATTTCAGTATTGTCGTGCCTTGAGTTAATGCTCCAGTAACCGTGTAAAGTGTACTCAGCTTTTACTGCTGTGGCCACAAGTTTCTGTAAATCCTGTTGTGGTCTGTGCAGGCTCATGGCTGACATGTCTTTCCACTCTATGTGTGATGACAAGTTTCCTTTAAGCGAAGTCTGCTGAGCTGGTCCGGGCATGTTCCGATACCTGTATGAGTTCATTGTTGTCAGCAATAAAGACCAGAAATAAAAAAATTAAAAAATGAAAGAGATTCTCCCATCAATAATGTAAAGTCAGTGACTGAAATAAACAATACTTTGAATAAAAACGAGTATTTTTCGACTTTAAAAATATTTTTTAAAACAAAAAAACCTTAACTGTACAAACCCCATTATGAGCCAGAGACACTCATGCATACACATACAGGGCCTTCAGAAAGTATTCACACCCCTTGACGTTTTTCACATCTTCTTGTGTTACAGCCTGAATTTAAAATGAGTTACATTGAGATTTATTGTCATTGATCTACACATCTTATTATAATAGAGCAAACGTATATGGTTATGTATGTCGCTATGTTTATATGCGACGAAAACGTCTTCTTCTTCTTCAAATAAAATTACCACCCTCTTAATTAATAAATTAACCCTCTTAATTGCGTTAAGACTGCTGAGACCCCTCAGACCTTTGACGACCCTTTAATTCCCCCAAGACCCTTAAGACCACGAAGATCCCTGAAGACCCAAATCACCCTTGAAGACCCAAATCACCCTTGAAGACCCAAAACACCCTGAAGACCCAAAACACCCTGAAGACACAAAACACCCTGAAGACCCAAAACACCCCAAAGACCCAATAGACCCCGAAGACCCCAAAAGACCCAAAGACCCTTAAAGACCAAGAAGAACCAAAAGGCCCTTAAGACCCAAAAGCCCCTTAAGACCCTGAAGACCCAAATACACCGAAGACCCTTAAGACCCAAAAGCCTCTGAAGACAGCAAAGACCCAAAAGACCCTGAAGACCCAAAACACCTCAAAGACCCAAAATACCCTTGAAGGCCCAGAGGATCCAAAAGACCCTGAAGATCCAAATGGCCCTGAAGACCCAAAACACCATGAAGACCCAAAAGACACCGAAATGGTCAAAGATGCCTCCCCCTCTGAAACGACGTGTGGTGAGGCGCGCGGAGCGCGCCGAGTCACGTTAGTAATACCCAATAATGTCAAAGTGAAATTGGTTTTTTTAAACTTTTTACAAATCGATTAAAAATGAAAAGCTGAAATGTCTCGAGTCAATAAGTATTCAACCCCTTTGCTATGACACTCCAAATTGAGCTCAGGTACATCGATTTCCTTTGATCATCGTTGAGATGTCTCCACAATGTGATTAGAGTCCACCTATGGCCAATTCAATTGATTGGACATGAATTAGAAAGAAACACACCTTTCTATACAAGGTCCCACAGTTGACAGTGCATGTCAGAGCAGAAACTCTACCATGAAATCCAAGGAACTCTCCGTGGAACTCTGAGATAGAATTGTGAGGAGGCATAGATCTGGGGAAGGGAATAAAACAATTTATACTGTGTTGAAAGTTCCCAAGAGCACAGTGAGGTCCATCGTTAGGAAATTGAAAGAGCATGGAATTACCCAGACCCTTCTTATAACTGACCGTCCGACCAAACTGAGCAACCTGGCAAGAAGGACCTTGGTCATGGAGGTGACCAATGACCACTCTGACAGAACAGAACATAACGATTAGATTTTGGTGAAGATTCGGATCTGGTTCCGTGTTTTTTCTTTATTTTTCAAGTGATTCTTCACCATTGAGTGATATGGCCAAAACCGATATATGGCATGATATTTCAAAAGGTTGTGGACAGATTCGGACAAAACTTGGTGGATGAGTTAGGTGAGTGACAATAACTAGCCAACTATATTTTGTTTCAAGTCCTGATCCAGATCTGAACTGTCAGTGGGAAACAAAACATGAACTGTTCAGCCTCGCGGAGGTATGTGCTCTCTACCGAGTGCCCTTCCCGTACTAAATGAAAAGATATCCATGGATCGACATCACCCCAGGTCGTTTCTATGCCAATGATGTGTTCACCTAGATGGGTTCATGCCCTTGTCAGTTTCTAAACCATCGCTCAACCCAACAAATCCTCCATCGACGTTTGGAACTGGCTGGTTAGCTCGGGGAAGTTTACCAGGTGGAGGATGAAACGAAAAGCTCTGAATAAGATATTTCGTTGATTGACATCTTACTATAGTTCACCAAATGTCTGTCTGTCTGTCTGTTCCCAGGTACCACAAAAACGGCTGAACCGATCGCAACGAAATTTTGGGTGTATAATCCTGGGAACCCCTGGAGTAAAATAGGCTATATTGTTTTTCCAATTTTCCAGTTTACCCAAACACGATGGAATAATATTTACCGATATGAACAGTGATGTGGCTTTTATTGAAATTCTACAAATACTGTTTAGATTTTGATGACTTGCGTGTGATATGATTTAACGGATGTTTATATAAATCGTTTAAAATAAAAAAAAGCCTTCAATTTCTGATATTTTGCCTTTTCATTTGGGCTTCCCAATTGAAGCCCCGCCCCTGGGGGGGGGGGGGGGAAACGTTGCGAGTTATTATAACACAATGACCATACACCGCATCATAATGTCTCTCTTGCTGGTTCATTGTATGCAAGAACACACAGAGTCCACAGGATGGGGACATTCCCTTCATTGTTGGGTCTTTCTTGCATCAGATTGATGAAGGGACAGCACTTTGAGACGAGATTTGATAATAATGGATCATGGATGACACGTATATGTTTTTAGGATACCAAAGGCGGATCGAAGCTTATTTGATATCAACGAGCTGGGAGTGGGATGGAGTGCACCTGCAATAAAGGTGAAGGTGTATCGTCGATTCATGTGGAACGATTATTAATTCGTTTTAGTATTCTCCATATTTTTGGAATAAAGGTTTGTTAAAAATTTGATGGAAAAAGCTCATATCGAAAAAATCGTTATGGCCTGGACACACAAAAACCTGAAACTCGTCTCCAAGGGGGGGGGGGGGGGGGGGGGGGAGTGCTTTTGCTTGACGTGCTGCAACATGGCAAATAAGAGCTATTAGTGAGCTAACTTGTGAAACAGTTGACCAAAGTGATGGGATTTTGGCCAAACTTGGTATAAGGATATATTATGATGCAAAGATGAACAGATTAGTAGGTCAAGGGTCAGAGGTCATGCCAAGTAAAAATGTGATACTTGAGAACAGCTGAAGGGATCTAAATCAAACTTGGTACAAGTATGTATATTGTATAATGATGTAATAATGTGGGCGGAGGAATATTTGTCGACATCACGACGTCGAAGAGTGACGTTCTACTTCTGGATATTTTCATAAGAGTTTGTTGAAAATTTCATGACAAAAGCTCAAATTATGGCCTGGAAAAGTTATAGCCTGAAAACACACACATGTGCACGTGTGCACACACACACACACACACACACACACACACACACACACACACACACACACACACACACACACACGAATAATCTATTTACTTGGTTGGAAAGTTAATTATATACTTGATTGTAAAGCTAATAATCTATTTACTTGGAGCAAAAATTTGTATCCATTTAATCATAAAAATGCCTGTTTTTAAAAGGCCATCTTTCATGTGGAAGAAGAAGATGCAGGACTTGGAGCTTTAATGTAGTGGTTCCAAGGATACGACAGCAGGAACCCTTTAGAATGAAGTGTGTCAGACACAGAAGGAGGACGCAAAATGATATACAGTAATTCTTCTTGAAATTATATATATAATAGTACACAGAACAAGCACAGAAACAACAAGAAAGAGCAATTGGAGATTGCAGACCCTCTCCAGGACATGTTTTTAGTGGTTTTTAAGGCTTTTATGTTAAAACAAATATGGCAGCCGAACCACGTGACCGATGACGTCATCAATAAAAATAATTCTCCACCAATTTATCCCTAAATGATGCTCAATAAATTTCATCTTGATCGGTACTTGTCGAATTATGACGTCATAATGGAAGCACCTATGACATCATCATTAACATATCTTATTCCCCATGGAGAGTTATTTACAATGAGCCATGTCTCAATTTTTTCAATTCAGCGCTTTCGGAGATATAGAAGTGCAAACCTTTTCGGTTTTTCCAAGATGGCGGCCGTACCACGTGACATATGACGTCATAATCATTAAAGACTCTGCAGGTGGAGGTGCACCTTTCGTGAAAATTTCCTGTCAATCGGACCAACGGTTGCAGAGAAAATCATATTTATTCTGTGCGGACAAACAAACAGACAGACATACATACACAAACAAACAGACTAACAGACAAACAAACTGACTCAAATGCAATACCCACTCCTCTAAGGCGAGGGTAACAACCACAGTCATGAGGACAGCAAAAACAACAACAATTACATGCAGTATTATAAATATCTTTTTTTCATGAGTTTCACTTCATTTTACATCCTCATCGAGATGTTTCAATTCCGCGTGTTTTACATCCATTCATTTTACAAATAGACATGCAATATGTTCGTGAAGTACGATATTCCGTCTTTTGATTAAACCAATCAGCGAAGCGACGGGTAGGCATGCCTCGTGTTAATAAAACATTGATACTCAACAGCAGCAAGGGGGAGGAGGGAGGAAATTGGGAGGAAATTCCAAAAAAAGAGAGAACTTTATGCACGAGACTTGGAATTCAAGCGCCTTGAGCCACAGGTGTAGATTCTTCCAGATTTGATCTCATGTCACAATGATGGTGTCAAGGTTACAAGACTCAACACCATCATACACGCCATTGAATCATCTGGACACTCCAATAACAGAGTGAGAATGATTATGGGTGAGGTTTCAAAACCCGTCTTTCTTTATCTCACTGTTCAAGTCAATATTCATAGTAGTTTTTTTTTGTCACTCGGACACATTAGAAAGGTACGGTACCTGTGAAACACTATGGCACAGGTGAGGTTGGACAACCTCATCTGCTACATACACAAGGAAAGAGGTGATGCCATCGATGGTGCTGAAATTGCTAAATATTTCACAGCCAAAAGTAATAGGACAATGTTTTTGTAGGTTAATATTTATGCTTATATTAAATAATAATAATATATAATAATAATATATAATATCAAATATAATAACATAATCATGTTTTGACGAAAGGACAATGTTTTTGTCAGTTAATATTTATGCTTATATTAAATAATAATAATATATAATAATAATATATAATATAAAATATAATAACATAATAATGTTTTGACGATCGGACAATGTTTTTGTAGGTTAATGTTTATGCTTATATTTAATAATAATAATAAATAGTAATAATAATATATAATATAAAATATAATAATAATATAATAACACAATAATGTTTTGACAATAGGATAATGTTTATGTTTATATTTAATAATAATAATATATAATAATAATATATAATATAAAATATAATAATAATATAATAACATAATGTTTTGACAATAGGATAATGTTTATGTTTATATTTAATAATAAAAATAATCATGATATTATAATAATAATATATAATAATAATATATAATAATAATATAAACTATAATAATAATATAATATAATAATATTTTTAAAAGAGGATAATGCTTTTGTAGGATAATGTTTATGTTTATAATTAATGATAATATTTAATAAAAATAGATAGTATAAAATATAATAATAATATAATAACATAATAATCTTTTGACAATAGGATAATGTTTTTGTGGGATAATGTGTATGTTTATATTTAATAATAATGTAATAATATATATAATAATAATATTATAATAATAATAATATAATAACAATGTTTTGACAATAGGATAATGTGTTCAAATTTTTTGTGTATTCCCAAAGATCGGATGAATCCCCTCGTCCAAAACTGGTGGATTTTCAAACAGACAAATATATTTCCCAATACACTAATAAATTTACACTCATTAAAAAAATGCAATAATATAAACTATAATAATAATATAATATAATAATATTTTTACAAGAGGATAATGCTTTTGTAGGATAATGTTTATGTTTATAATTAATGATAATATTTAATAAAAATAGATAATATAAAATATAATAATAATATAATAACATAATAATCTTTTGACAATAGGATAATGTTTTTGTGGGATAATGTGTATGTTTATATTTAATAATAATGTAATTATATATATAATAATAATATAATAATAATATAATAACATAATAATCTTTTGACAATAGGATAATGTTTTTGTGGAATAATGTGTATGTTTATATTTAATAATAATGTAATAATATATATAATAATAATAATAATATAATAATAATATAATAACATAATGTTTTGACAATAGGATAATGTTTTTGTGGGATAATGTGAGTTTATATTTAATAATAATGTAATAATATATATAATAATAATATAATAATAATATAATAACATAATGTTTTGACAATAGGATAATGTTTATGTTTATATTTAATAATAAAAATAATCATGATATTATAATAATAATATAGAATAATAATATACAGACTTGGCATTTAATATGGAATTTTTTTTTTTCTTGACTTGGGTTTACTTTCTGAACTCAGTATATCAATCTGGTGAGTTTCTTTTACCCTTCGGTGATGTCTTTTTTGAAAGAACCATGTCACTGATTGTCTTTCGCAGCAAGAAGTCAATAACAGGATTATATCACAGGTGGCATGACAAAAATGGAAGGACAGGTACATTTGACGATTGGCTTCACAATCTGGTATATAAGGGTTGTTGCGTTCTGTATTAGTGGAAAACAACTGCTGCACATCTACAAAAATTATTGCCGCTTCCTCTGGAGATGGTCCGTCAACTCGACAATGCTGTTTGTCATGGAGTGGTGGCTTCACGAAATTCTGGCATGAAACAGCGTGCTATTGCTCGGCAGTGTGGCATCACTCAAGGTCAGGTGTCAAAGATCCTGAAACGAAATGCTCAGAGGGGTGTCCATACTCCAATACCGAGGCCAGGACGTCCACGCAGAACCACAAGGAGAGATGATCGCCAGCTGCACCGGTTAGTCTGCAATGGCCGTACCAAGTCAGCTAATCAGCTTAGGGCTGAGTGGCAGCAACTGACAAATGTGCCTAGATCCAGAAGGCTAGTCAACCAACGACTGGTTCAAGCAGGCTATCGTGCCAGGCGTCCCCTGAGAAAGCCACGCCTGACCAGACAACACAGCCAGCGCCGATTGCAGTGGGCCAGAGAGCACCGTCAATGGCAGCCAGGACACTGGAATCACGTGACCTTCAGTGACGAGTCTAGATTTCTGGTCTATCGTCAAGATGGCCGCGTCCGAGTGCGCAGACAAGTGCATGAAGCCCACAACGAAGATTGTATAGTGCCAAGAGTCCAAGCTGGAGGTGGTGGGGTGACCGTTTGGGCTGCTTTTCATGCAGGGGGAAAAACTGACCTGGTTGTTCTGAATGGAAACCTAAACCAGTTGAAGTACAGGGTCATTCTGGAAGAAAGATTGCTTCCATTTGCTCGTGCAGCCTTTCTAGGAAACTTTATCTTCCAAGATGACAATGCACGGCCTCATCATGCTCGCATGATCCAACACTTTCTTGCTGACAGTGGTGTAGAGCATATGGAGTGGCCTGCCATGTCCCCGGATATGAATCCGATAGAGAACTTGTGGGCAGAATTAACGCGTCAAATCGACAACTTAGACCAGCAGGCTACCTCTGTGTGTGAATTGCAGCAGACTATTGTCACTGCATGGCAAGCGATTCCTGTCCAAACCTTGGCAAATCTCGTGAACAGCATGCCTTAACGTGTACGTGCTCTCATGAATGCTCGTGGGGGTTACACGAAGTACTGAACTGTAATTTTACTGTCCGTAATCTCAGTCATAATTTAGCTTTTGTTTTTGTTGAAAATGTTTTTGGCTAATGTACAAAATAAAGAGATACTTCTGGAAAACGTACAGAAGTTTAACACAGTACTGTCGGTGAATTGAGTTCGATATCAGTTTACATCACTTTCAAGGATCAATTTATTTGCTTCGAAATATCAAATGCGGTTTTTGTTTCTTTTAAAGGTCACATTAACAAAATCTAGAATAATTTCAACATAATTCCAATGAATGAACTTTTGGTTCTAAGTCATCTTGAAAAGTAAGTTCACCCCCAAAAACAGATATATTCCATATTAAATGCCAAGTCTGTATAATAATAATATAAACTATAATAATAATATAATATAATAATATTTTAAAAAGAGGATAATGCTTTTGTAGGATAATGTTTATGTTTATAATTAATGATAATATTTAATAAAAATAGATAATATAAAATATAATAATA
The DNA here is from genome assembly GCF_964187855.1 of Myxine glutinosa. NCBI lineage: Eukaryota > Metazoa > Chordata > Myxini > Myxiniformes > Myxinidae > Myxine > Myxine glutinosa. The sequence goes on from NC_136268.1 coordinate 32,552,580, forward strand.
ATAAAATAACATAATAATCTTTTGACAATAGGATAATGTTTTTGTGGGATAATGTGTATGTTTATATTTAATAATAATGTAATAATATATATAATAATAATATAATAATAATAATAATAATAATATAATAACAATGTTTTGACAATAGGATAATGTGTTCAAATTTTTTGTGTATTCCCAAAGATCGGATGAATCCCCTCGTCCAAAACTGGTGGATTTTCAAACAGACAAATATATTTCCCAATACACTAATAAATTTACACTCATTTAAAAAATGCAATAATATAAACTATAATAATAATATTATATAATAATATTTTTACAAGAGGATAATGCTTTTGTAGGATAATGTTTATGTTTATAATTAATGATAATATTTAATAAAAATAGATAATATAAAATATAATAATAATATAACATAATAATCTTTTGACAATAGGATAATGTTTTTGTGGAATAATGTGTATGTTTATATTTAATAATAATGTAATAATATATATAATAATAATATTGTTGCGAATATGGAATTTGGCCTCCATATCCGCTTGTAAATATTCCCCTATTTCCCCAATACTCCCCAACTATCCCCAATCCCCCATTCCCTAGTCCCATTGTCTGTAAACAACACTCTGTAGAACCGACCTTCCCCTTTTTCCCCCATTAAATGTCGTGCCCAGGTCCACCGCATCTCACGTAGACAACTTTCGGACATCTTGCTAGTTATTCTTAGTCTATGTCAGTTAAGGACTCGTTTCCATTAATTCTGACTCTTCGTTGCACCAGAATGTGATTATATGGCACCAGTAGTGAGTTTAGGACCTTCCCTTACCTCCTCCCATCTTCTTCCCCAAACAACAACAACAACAACAACTACAGCAACAACAACAACTACAGCTACAACAACAACTACAACAACGGCGCGCGGGGGGAGTGTGCGTCCTCACACCGGCTCGGTTAGCCGCCATGACCATGCGCTCCACGGGGTTACCACGAAGGGGCTCCCTGTCAGCCCCTCGTCAAGGGTGGAGCCGGTAACCCCCCCGCACGCACCCAATGAGAAGCAACGAGCCGATTCCATCTGGGGCGGAGCTAACGAGCCGAGGGCGTGTCACTCCCCGCCGGATATACGCGGCCACGTACCGGACGTGACGTCAGATGCGCCCCGAGCTTGAAGAGGAAGAACCAGTCGTGACCTCCGAGCGCTGTGACCTCCCTGCATCTACTGGACCGTACAGTACCCTGTCCTTGAGCCAAGAGTGCACCTTGAGCCATCGATACCCGCTTTCCTTGCCATCAATCCCCGTGTGAGTCAGCCTTGTCCCGTTTATCTGTCGTCTGTTGGGGTTAATATAAGTGTGTCTAAGTGCCTGTCTTTCTATGATGTCCCTCTTGTAGTTGTAATCTAACCTTCCGCCTTAATATAACCTCCTCCGGAGGTCTTGAGAACTGAACCCTTGGTGTCGTGTCATTTTAACCCAGCCGTTGTGTCATTTTCCTCAATTGATCTAGCGTAGCGCGATTCGGCAACGTTCGAGTATAATCGGGTAACTTGTGCAGGCGCGGTCATACCAAACCGCTCGGTGAACCAACATCCACCACCGCGTCTGTAACAATTGGTGTCGAGGAGTGGAATTCGGACCCGGGACTAAATTTGTTAGGCCCAAACTTTGGGAGGTAGAATCGATCCGGAGCGCGTTTACTGCGCTCGACGAAATTATAACGGCGAAATTTGATTTTGTTATACGGAAATAAAAACCCGAATTTTGAAAGTCGCGCTATGGCAGACCAAGTCGGCTGGGGTCCGGTAGTGGAGAGTGAGGCAGGGTCGGTCCAGGACCAAATTGAGGGACGTGAGGAGAGCGAAGCAGCGAGGGTAGCAGACGCACAAAATGGCGCCTCGCTGGTCACCGCGCCCGCGACCATGGCAGCGCCCCTGGTGGATTCGAACCTTTTCCTCCTGCAAATGAGGGCCCTTATGGAACAAATGGTGGGAATGAGGGCTGATCGTGAGCGAATGGGAAACCAAATGGGGGTAATGGGAAACCAAATGGGGGTAATGGGAAACGAAATGGGGGTAATGAGGGACGAAGCGAGGGGTACTGGTGAGAAGGTAGACAAAAATTTTGAGGGGTTAGACAACGGGATAAAAGAGGTGAGAAATGGGTTAATGGGGGTAGAAAACAGAATGGCCGCTCAAGAGAATCAAATGGAAGGGATGCAAAAGGGGTTAGAGGGGGTAGAAAATAGAATGGCTGCCCAGGAGAATCAGATAGAGGGAGTGAAAAATGGGTTAGAGGGGTTAGAAAACAGGATGGAAGGCAAATTGAGGGACATGAGGGACCAAGCGGAAAGGGAAGTTAACCAAATGGGGCAGCAGATAGAGGGGGTCAGAATGGGGGTAGAAACCAAACTGGATGCTCACAGGGAGGAAATGGAGCAGATGAGGGTGGCATCTGGGCAGGAGATGCAAGTGATGGGAGAGGAGATCAGAAGAGGAGTGAGTGAGGAGGTCGGAGGAGTGCGCGAGGAGGTGAGGCACTGTAAGGAGCACATGGAGAAGGAGGTGAGAAAGGGGACTGTAAAGTTACAAGGGGGAATAGAGGACCTGACGCAGGAGGTGGAGCAGCTAACAGAGGGACAAAAAGAACTAACGGACCAGGTAAAGAAGAACACAGCGGTAATAGGAGGGTTAAAAGCGACACAAAATGACCTAAAAAATGACTTGGTGGCGACGAAGAGGGAATGTCAGATGGTACGTGAGGGACTGACAACGAGGTTGGACGAGGTGGTAGAGGTAATGGAGACGAAGGACCGGCAGGTGAGGACGCACATGGAAACGGTCAAGGTAGCCTTGGAGGACGAGCTTGAGGAGACGTACCGGGGAATAAAAGAGGTGAAGCAGAAATTAGAAGAAGTGGAAGGAGGGGTGAGCGAAATTAAGAAGCGACGGAGAGAGGATAAGAAAGAGATAAAAGAGGAGATAAAAGAATTGGTCCAAAGTCTGTGTTTGGATCGTGATGATGTGCTCATTAACCGGATGAGGGATTCGCAGGTGATGGAGGAGAAGCGAAGAGGAAGAGGACCCGGTGTAAGTGGGGACCAATATGGTCGTGCGTATGATGCGCCAGGGGATTTAAGAAGCTTGGGGGTCGAGATGGACCCGGGTGTTCGTGAGAGGCCGTTGGTGAAGTGTGCGACAGGTCTGGTGTGCGAAAAAGGAGGTGTGCGAGAAAGTCCGACTCTGGGGTGTGTGAGGAAAAAGTGCGTGCCAAGGAGTGAGGGTGCTGGCGAGAGTGAGTCGGTCGTAGTGCGTGTGCGAGGGAGCACATGGAAGCGTGGTGTGGTGAGTGTTACAGAGGGTGTGATGGGAGAGTGTGCGCAAGAGTGTGCGCGAGAGAGGTGTGTGACGGACAGGTGCATGAGGAAAGAGTGCGCTGTCAAAGGAAAGGAAGAGTGTCCACCTGTGGTGAGTGTTACAGAGGGTGTAACGGGAGAGTGTGCGCGAGAAAGGTGTGTAACGGACAGGTGCATGAGGAAAGAGTGCGCTGTCAAGAGTAAGGGTGAGTGCGCTGTCAAGAATGGAGGTGAGAGTAGTGAGAGTGACAAGGAGAGTGAGTTGGTTGTGACAGGTGAGCGAGGATGTACACCTGGGATGGAAGGATGCACACCTGGAATGGTAGACCGTGAGTGGGAATGCACGCTGGAGTTGGTAGTGAGGCACGTGGTTGGGTGTGCGAATGAGAGCACACCTGTGATTGTCACAGAGGAGGTGACAGAGGAGGGGGCGCGAAGAGGTGTGTTGGTGAGGTGTGCTACCAACGAATGTGTGCCAAAGTGTTCGGTGGTCAGGTGTGTGACCAAGGCTGTGAGTGGAATGAGTGTACCTGGGTGTGTAAGGAAAGGTACGAGGAGCATGGGCACGGCTGGATGTGTGAGCAAGGAACGGGCTGCGGGGTGTAAGAATCCAGGTGAAGCATCGACGGTAACCAGGTTAGAGGTTAGGTCGACTTTTAGCCGAAGCGGGCCCTCGGTGCGTGCTGGGCCTCGCTTTGAACGGCCGCGTCCGTGCTCCACTAGGCGGAGCGGGCAGCCCGATAGAAAGGGTCGTCATGGCGACCACTTTTTGTTGAGGCAGTCCGGCAGGTCGAGATCGGGACATTGGATGGCTCCACGCCGAGATGGTGCGTGGGATCTCGGCCCGGGTAAGCCCCCGTCCCTGCACCGAGTGCCGGACGCATCCAGCCGCTGGCACCAAACAACCCGCATTCATGGCTTGGCTTTACGAAGCCGGGCTTTGGACAGGAATTGGCGCACCGAGAGGCATTAGTAAGTAGACGGGTTATGAGGATAGTGTTTTGGCCCCAAAATTAGAGAAAAACAAAATTTGATGATTGGCAAGGGATTGGCAGTAGTGATTGGCAGATGATGGGCAGTGATTGGCAAAATTTTTGATTTATTGAAATTTGATGTGCAAAATTGGTAGTGAGCGATGGGCCCGGTGGGTAAGGGGGGCATCCCTGCCACCCTTCCCATGTGGGGGCAAAGGAGCAATAGATTATGGGGTGTATGGCAGTGAAAACTAGCCCGGGTGGGTTAGGTTATATTGTAGGGATCTAGAAAGATGACATTAGGTGACGTTAAGTTTAGTTAGTGACTGATACCTGTAGTGGGGACGCAGGTAGATTAGTATGGATGATAATGACGTGGGAGCGCAATAGTTTAAAGGGACGACTGGGAAGCGCAAGTTTCAGAGGGGAGTAGTTAGATGAGATGATGCCGTGTGTGTGTGAGGATGGAACAGGTGTGATTGCACAGGTGTGCAACTGGACAGGTGTGTGGAACAGTGTGTGAGTAATGAGTGTTGTGGATCAGCGCGAATGCGCTTGGGGAGAGAAGGGTGCAGGTGGCACCAGGTGTGAGAGCACAGGTGTGCAAGTACAGGTGTGTGGAGAGAGTTGGAGTAAGTGGTACGGAGTGGTGTGCATGGTGCGAAGGTGTGGATGGGGAAGAGTGGACCCCTTTCACGAGTACCCGGGGCGGGTAGTGTAAGTGTTAGGTAGAGGGTACAGGTAAATTGTGGTAGGATATTGGCATCTGTGGTGCGGTTGCAGAATGGTGTTGTGAATGGGTGCATTAGTGTTGTGGAAATGGCTGGGCGTGTAGCCTGTTAGTGTGTGTAGTTGGTTGGGCACTCCACCACTGTGAGGATGTCGGCCAGGTGAGGCCGCAGGTGGGCTCTGGGAGCCGGTAGAGTTGTGGATGGGGCCCGAGGATCCGGAGGACGGACCCGGGTAGCCCAGTGCCAGGGAGGGCACCGAGTGGGGAGAGCGCCAGAGGGCCTTCCCCAGGTAGTTAGGTTAGGGTGAGGAGCAGGTAAGCTCGGAGGCAACTGCAGTGGTGGAGGTGTGCAGGTGGGTAGACCCACTGGGAGAGGTACACGCCACAGCCCAGAAATTGTGCGAGGGCACCGGGAGATGAATCGGGGGAGTGAGACCCCAAATTGAAAAGCACCACAGTTTGGCCAATGGGAATTGGTTTTTAGAACCCATAGTGTAAGAGGGCCAATGGTTTGGCCGGAGAAAGACCCCGGGTAGTGTAAAGTTGTTAAAGTCATTTAGGAAATAGTTAGGATTGATGAACCTGTCGCACCATACGCAGCCACTTACCTGTGGTGATGATGATGACTCCACACCTGTGTTTTCTTTGTTTTGTTGCAGGAAATGAGATTGCTGTGGATTGGTTAGACGCATCACGACGTGGATGAGACATTGGGGTGATTCCATCTCTCCCTCCCTAGGAGGGACTGATGATGAATTGGTAATGGAAAATTTTGATGTTCAGTTGGAGATGGCAAATTTTGATGAGAGTTGAAAATGGCAAATTTGATTGGTTAGGAGGGAGAGAAGACGAATTTGGTTTATGGGAGGAACGGGGAAGACAGTAGGGATGTTTGTTGATTTGTAAAGTAGATGTTTATGGGTAGTGTTGTGTTTTGTGGATACAGTAAGGGGTAAGGGAGGGGCCATGTAGGTTACCTGGTGGGGGGGGGGGGCGTACGGTAGGAACGTACCTGTCTCACCTGGTTCCCATGTGCCCCCAGTGTGCATTACCTTGCATTGCGTGCACTTTTGCGCCCTTACCACCTTACTCACTTGTCTGCTTCTTTTGTCTCCCACCTCCGAGGATCTGGCTTTGGGGTAGAGAGAGAGGAGAGAGAGGTGCTGGCTTCGCAGTTGTGGGCCTGCACTTTCGCTGTTTGCTGCCTGGATCGATACACCATATGGACCGCAATGTTTGTGGCCACCCACCATGGACCGCAGCTCTTTTGCGGCCAAGCACCACCCGTGGATGGACCTATGGGTCAACGTGGCACCTATGCCAAACAGGTGAACCACTCTTAGTTGGCCCCTGATGGCCACAATAAAGAAATGGACGCGGTTGGCGCCTTTCTTTATTTTTGAAAGAAGTAAGAAGGCCAAGTGCACCACACGAAGGCAAGACCAGCGGCAGAACATCGGCCGGCTGCGACACCACACAATGATTTATAGACACTTTATTGGTGCACCGGATGGTGCTGACTGTACATGAGGGGGTGGTGCTTTTCGTGCTGGAAAAGGGTGCTCTGCACGTTATTAAAGGCCGTAGGCCACAGAGCACTCGTGGGTTGGTGTATCGATGCTGGCATGCGTGCTCTCTCTATGCATAACATCTGCATGTGTTCCTCCAAAAACAGGTCCTGGATCGTAGTGTAAATAGCAGCGTAGTCTTGTAAATAATGCTCCCTACCGGCTGTATGTTTAGTTTGCAAATTCTTTCCGGATTCGGTTATCCTGTGGGTGTGTTTCTGTGAGGAGAAGGGTGCAACGTCGCAGGGGGACATATTTACTCATTTGTGAATATCTGTAAAACTGTCACACTCAGGGTAGAGTTAATAGTAGAGGGAACTACATCTGAGTGCCACACTAAAATAGGTAAAAATTTATCAGGTCGGGACGCCCCGAGGGTAGAGAAGGGTGCAATGTTGCGAATATGGAATTTGGCCTCCATATCCGCTTGTAAATATTCCCCTATTTCCCCAATACTCCCCAACTATCCCCAATCCCCCATTCCCTAGTCCCATTGTCTGTAAACAACACTCTGTAGAACCGACCTTCCCCTTTTTCCCCCATTAAATGTCGTGCCCAGGTCCACCGCATCTCACGTAGACAACTTTCGGACATCTTGCTAGTTATTCTTAGTCTATGTCAGTTAAGGACTCGTTTCCATTAATTCTGACTCTTCGTTGCACCAGAATGTGATTATATGGCACCAGTAGTGAGTTTAGGACCTTCCCTTACCTCCTCCCATCTTCTTCCCCAAACAACAACAACAACAACAACTACAGCAACAACAACAACTACAGCTACAACAACAACTACAACAACGGCGCGCGGGGGGAGTGTGCGTCCTCACACCGGCTCGGTTAGCCGCCATGACCATGCGCTCCACGGGGTTACCACGAAGGGGCTCCCTGTCAGCCCCTCGTCAAGGGTGGAGCCGGTAACCCCCCCGCACGCACCCAATGAGAAGCAACGAGCCGATTCCATCTGGGGCGGAGCTAACGAGCCGAGGGCGTGTCACTCCCCGCCGGATATACGCGGCCACGTACCGGACGTGACGTCAGATGCGCCCCGAGCTTGAAGAGGAAGAACCAGTCGTGACCTCCGAGCGCTGTGACCTCCCTGCATCTACTGGACCGTACAGTACCCTGTCCTTGAGCCAAGAGTGCACCTTGAGCCATCGATACCCGCTTTCCTTGCCATCAATACCCGTGTGAGTCAGCCTTGTCCCGTTTATCTGTCGTCTGTTGGGGTTAATATAAGTGTGTCTAAGTGCCTGTCTTTCTATGATGTCCCTCTTGTAGTTGTAATCTAACCTTCCGCCTTAATATAACCTCCTCCGGAGGTCTTGAGAACTGAACCCTTGGTGTCGTGTCATTTTAACCCAGCCGTTGTGTCATTTTCCTCAATTGATCTAGCGTAGCGCGATTCGGCAACGTTCGAGTATAATCGGGTAACTTGTGCAGGCGCGGTCATACCAAACCGCTCGGTGAACCAACATCCACCACCGCGTCTGTAACAATATAATAATAATATAATAACATAATAATCTTTTGACAATAGGATAATGTTTTTGTGGAATAATGTGTGTTTATATTTAATAATAATGTAATAATATATAATAATAATAATAATAATATAATAATAATATAATAACATAATGTTTTGACAATAGGATAATGTTTTTGTGGGATAATGTGTATGTTTATATTTAATAATAATGTAATAATATATATAATAATAATATAATAATAATAATAATATAATAACATAATGTTTTGACAATAGGATAATGTGTTCAAATTTTTTGTGTATTCCCAAAGATCAGATGAATCCCCTCGTCCAAAACTGGTAGATTTTCAAACAGACAAATATATTTCCCGATACACTAATAAATTTACACTCATTTAAAAAATGTGCAAAAGTGCTTGAAATGAAGCTTAGAAATTAATTTTTTCCCTGCGGACTTGTGCCCGGCCGGACCCCCTTAGCTGCACGTGCTGATGGGACGCAATGCTAGGATAGTCGTTAATTACCAAGGTGGGCCCTCCTCACCTGTCATAACTTTCTGGCACCCATGGCATTGTGTGCAAAGATCTAAGCAACAAGTCGTAGAAGTATCAAAGCATGACCTCTGCCCTATAATGTTCTTCCGGTGACACGGTGACACCTCTTATATTAAGCTTCGAATGAAGCGAGATGTAATGATAATGGGTTGTACGTCACAGCCCTCCTTTATTCATGTAACTTCACATGAAGCCACGTTTTTGTGAAATTAAACCCAGCATTTGCCTCCTTTGATCTGCTCAGTGATGGGAATACTCACCAGGCCCTTCTCCCGAAGAAGGGGCAGTATTTCATCCCTAATGTTTGAGTGGCGTTTGAAAACGATGATAAAAGTGTCACTGCTCGGTCAAAGTTTGAAAAAAGGATCGTGAACTGCAACAGGCGGGAGATCATTCCCAAGGATCTGTCCGTTTGTCATGGAAAAGGATTGTTTTTCGCAACTTTGGGTAACAGTGCAGATAAATGCAATCAAACTAATGTTCACTTAACACTTGTGGCCTTACCATTGGCCTTCCACCATCTGCACAAATACCCTGAGCCTTAGGAATAGATGTATCGGTAGCTGCGGAACTTTGGAAGCACTCCGACACTTTGTCTCATTTGCTGAGACAATATTACTTACGACGCCGGGAGAATGTCGGCCTTTCTATGGCATTCCATTGTGCCATGGAAATCCAAGATGGCATCCTTCCTTTGTCATGATCAGTTGGTGCTTTTCAATGCAATCCACCTGACTTGCATCAAAAAGCCATAAAATGCCCTTCCCTGGCACCATCAACTAATCGACCGGGGCACAAGCGAGAACCGAGCAACACGCAGGAAGCTGAATCTTCTTTTTCCTGCTGACCCAGCGATGTTTCTGCTGCAACACAATCCGATTAAGTATTGGGTTTCCACAAACGTCGTGTGCTTGCTTTATTTCTTTAGAAAGAGGGCTCCATGAATCCTCGCCTTCGCGGACAAAGCCCGTGCAGTCGAGGCCGGGTCCAACTTGAGCCTCGAACCGTGTTTACTGGGTTCCATCTGACTTGAACTTGTACAGGCGGACAATCATCCAATATGGACTAAATAAAAGCAGGAAAATCCAATATGGACTTCAGACGCTGTGTATTCTGAAGTTGATGAGGAGAGTGGTGGAACCCAAATATACCAGTACATTAATTTATTTATTAACTAAATGGCTGATTTAGGCCTGACTCATTCCAAGTGAAGAAGGCATAAAGAGAATGAAGCAGTCAAAGAATGGTAAACGTCTCTTGAGATCTTAGGGTCTTGAGTTCAAGTCTTGAGTCTTGCTGCTGAAATAACACCAGGTGGGTTGTTGACAGCCCGTCATGCTTCTGAGGTCGGCAAAATGAGTACCATCTTACTGGTAATAGGGGCACCGCATCAGCGGCACAGCCGTGCTTTCATAAGATGATGCAACCAACAGTCACAGGCTGCATACGAAACAACAACAATGAACCGAGACTTTTAGTTGATTTTATTTTACACGAGCAGATAACCCGGTTCCACCATGCTGTTGTAAAGGAATTCGTTTGCAATAGTGTGGAATATCTATGGAGGTTGACAGGAAGTTCATTTGACAGAATCATGGCAGGGGGCTGTGGAAATTCCTCAAGGTATTTTGGGTATTTTGGGTATTTTGGGTCTAAAAGGTCTTCAGGTCTAAAGGGGTATTTGAGGTCTTTTGGGTCTTCGTGGCCTTTTGGGTCTTCATGGTCTTTTGGATCTTCAGGTTATTTTGGTTGTTCTGGGTCTTTAAGGGTCTTTTGGGTCTTCAATGTTCTTCGTGGTATTTTCTGTCTTTTTTATCTGCAAGGTCTTTAAGGGTTTTTTTTTTTTTAGGTCTTTGAGGTCTTCTAGGTCTTTTGAGTCTTCTGGGTCTTTAGGGGTTTTAGTGGTCTTGGGGACCTTAAAGGGTCTTCAAAGGTTTAAGGGGCCTCAACAGTCTAAAGGGTTGAAAGGTACATTCCAATGGTACGTAATTAATAGACATATAGTCACACAGCGAAATGGATGGACAGTTTCACCAACTGTGTTTTTCGGTTTTATATATATGGATATACGTATAGTTAGATATTGATAGAACTAGGGCATGCCCGTACTATATCTATATCTAAAATTATATCCCCCCCTCTATTTACATGAAATGGTTTGGTCCATGAAATGTTTTGGTTCATTCGCAACGCCAAAGCGAACGGCGAACGCTTTACATGAAATGGTTTGGTTCATGAAATGTTTTGGTCCATTCGCAACGCCAAAGCGAACGGCGAACGGCTTGCGAGTACAGTGACAATCCCCCCGGGGTTTTAATTAGTTTTAAAACATCGTTTAACGCCAACATAGCGCCAACATAGTTTGCCGACGGGAAATAAATGAATACGCTCTCAAATGTGCCATCCGAGGCAGAGTGTGTTCGCCACGTTCGGCACACGCGATAGCTCGCTGCTCTCTGATTGGTTGAATCGTTTTTTGGACATAGCTCGGTAAGTAATTGTCCGATTAATATGAAACCTTGAAAAGGCACATCCTCGGGTCCCCAGCAATATACCTGGCAAGTTTAAAGTATATCGGACCCGTGGTTGTCGAGAAACAGCGGTCACAGACAAACAAACGTACAAACAAACAAACGTACAAACAAACAAACACACAGAGATTACTGGAATTATAGATAGATGACTGAATATTATTTATTTATTTATTTATTTATTTATTTATTCTTGCATATGTGCAAACCAACGACACTGAGCATATACACCATTAGTGTAGCAGCATAGCAAACCTGTTGTGCATTTTGTGATACAAGCACCAAATTTGGCACAAATGTACATTAATATGTTGCGAACATTTTCAGATATTGGGCCACTTGAAATTCCGTAATTTTTTTTTTCAAATTTTTTCAAATTTCGTAATTTCTAATTTTTCGGGTGACACCGTCACAATTTCGGTCTTCGAGGCCGGCCGATATAGTGGGGCGGCTTAGCCCAAATATTCAAAAGAATTGTGCATTTTGTGATACAAGCACCAAATTTGGCACAAATGTACATTAATATGTTGCGAACATTGTGTGGTCAGCAATGAAGACGAGAGTCTGAATTACATGTATGCAAAAGACCTTGTGAACCAGTGAAGCAAATACACGGGTAAGCATGAATTAAATCTAGGGCATGATATAATTTCCATGATGTTTACCTCTACACTCAATGGTGGAAGGAGGTAATGTTTTGATCCCAGCTTGTCTGTATGTCTGTTTGTCTGTTAGTCCACAAAATTCCAGACAAAGCTTGTAGTAGTGGTAGTTGTAGTGGTAGTGGTGATAACAGAAATTGTTATATAGAACTGAACTTATATTATTATTATATGCAGAAAATAACTTCATTTCTATATGCCCTGCAGTGGACAGGTTAATTGGTTTATGCACTGAAGGGGTCACCCTGGTGTGCACTGCTGTGTTCTGCCTCACTGAGTTGTTCAGGTATGATGTACTCAGCACAAGCTTCCGGTCGGCCCGGAGGTGGGGGTGCGGGGCCTGTCACGGAACGTCAAAACAAACGGCCTGCCGGGGCCGCCCAAAAGTCGGGCGTGAGGGGTGCGTCCACTAATGGAACGCCTCTCGCTTCCCAGATCGAGGGCCACGTGGTCAGGAGAACCTCGTCCCTTCCGGTCACACTTTGCCTATCGGCCGGCCTCGAAGACCGAAATTGTGACGGTGTCACCCGAAAAATTTGAAATTACGAAATTTGAAAAAATTTGAAAAAAAAAATTACGGAATTTCAAGTGGCCCAATATCTGAAAATGTTCGCAACATATTAATGTACATTTGTGCCAAATTTGGTGCTTGTTTCACAAAATGCACAATTCTTTTGAATATTTGGGCTAAGCCGCCCCACTACATGTGCACAACAAAAATGAATATAATTTGAGATTGCATGAGTAATAATAATTTTAAACCTCCTCATGCACTGTCTGAACTCAGGAGCTCTTAAATGAGATATAATTCAGCATTGTGTGTGTTGTAGTTACGACGTTTACCTCGATCAGACACAATTAGGCAACTTGCATATGTATATATTGTTACAGACACGACTTTGATGTTAAAGTGGGCCGAGCGGAATGGCCGTCGTGTCCGCACAAATTACCCGACTATACTCGACGTTGACGAAGTCGCGTTACGCTGGCTCAATAAGAAAAAGAAGACACCCGGCTGGGTTATAAAATGACGACACCAGGGATACGGTTCTCAAGACCTCCGGAGGAGATTATATTCGTTACGGAAGGTCAGATTACAGGGACGAGAGGTACAACATAGAAAGACAAGCACTTAGACACAATCTTATATTAACCCCGGACAGACGACAGACAAACGGGACAACGGCTGACTCACACGGGGGTTGATGGCAGGAAAGCGGGTATCGATGGCTCAAGGTGCACTCTTGGCTCAAAGCAGGGTACACGGTTCGGTCCAGAGATGCGGGGAGGTCTCGTCGCAGCGCTCAGAGGTGACGTTCTTTCTCAGGCCTCTCCAAACTCAGGCGCATCTGTTTCAGCGCTCGCAGGTCCTTCCTTCTCCAGCTGGGGGCGCATCTCACGTCACGTCCGCTCCGTGGCCGCGTATATCCGGCGGGGAGTGACACGCCCTCGGCTCGCTAGCGCCGCCCCAGATGGAATCGGTCCGCCCTTCTGATTGGGTGCGGGGGGTTACCAGGCTCCGCCCTTGAGGAGGAGCTGACAGCCAGCCCCTCCGTGGTAACCCCGTGGAGCGCGTGGTCAATGGCGCTAATCGAGCCGGTGTGAGGACGCATCCTCCCCCGCTCCGCCGCCATCTCCTCTGTTGTTGTTGTAATTGTTGGGGAAGAAGATGGAAGGAGGTATGGGAAAGGTCCTAAACTCACTACTGATGCCATATAATCACATTCTGGTGCAACGAAGAGTCATAATTAATGGAGACGAGGCCTTAACTGACATAGAATAAGAATAACTAGGAAGATGTCCGAAAGTTGTCTACGTGTGGTGTGGTGGACCTGGGCACGACATTTAATGGGGGAATAAGGGGAAGGTCGGCTCTACTGAGTGTTATTTACATGCAATGGGACTAGGGAATGGGGGATTGGGGAAAGTTGGGGAGTATTGGAGAAATAGGGGAATATTTACAAGCGGATATGGAGGCCAAATTCCATATTCGCAACATTGCACCCTTCTCTACCCTCGGGGCGTCCCGACCCGATAAATTTTTACCTACTTTAGTGTGGCACGCAATGTAGTTCCCTCTACTATTAACTCTACCCTGAGTGCGACAGTTTTACAGATATTCACAAATGAGTAAATATGTCCCCCTGCGACGTTGCACCCTTCTCCTCACAGAAACACACCCACAGGATAACCGAATCCGGAAAGAATTCTCAAACTACACATACAGCCGGTAGGGAGCATTATTTACAAGATTACGCTGATATCTACACTACGATCCAGGACCTGTTTTTGGAGGAACACATGCAGATGTTATGCATAGAGAGAGCGCGCTTGCCAGCATCGATACACCAACCCACGAGTGCTCTGTGGCCGACGGCCTTTAATAACGTGCAGAGCACCCTTTCCCAGCATCAAAAGCACCACCCCACCACCAATCGGTGCAGTCACCATTGTTCATTGGAATAAAAATAAATTCGACAACCCCTAACCCTGCAGGTGTCTCTTGCTCTTCTTGTGGTGCACTTGGTGTTAACTAAAAGTGGTTCACCTGTATGGCATAGGTGCCACGTTGACCCATAGGTCCATCCCCGGGTGGTGCTTGGCCGCAAACGAACTGCGGTCCATTGTGGGTGGCCACAAACATTGCGGTCCATATGGTGTATCGATCCCGGCAGCAAACAGCGAAAGTGCAGGCCCACAACTGCGCAGCCAGCACCTCTCTCTCCTCTCTCTCTACCCCAAAGCCAGATCCTCGGAGGTGGGAGACAAAAGAAGCAGACAAGTGAGTAAGGTGGTAAGGGCGCAAAAGTGCACGCAATGTAAGGTGATGCACACTGGGGGCACATGGGAACCAGGTGAGACAGGTACGTTCCTATCGTACGCCCCCCCCCCCCCCCCCCCACCAGGTAACCTACATGGCCCCTCCCTTACCCCTTACTGTATCCACAAAACACAACACTACCCATAAACATCTACTTTACAAATCAACAAACATCCCTACTGTCTTCCCCGTTCCTCCCATATACCAAATTCGTCTTCTCTCCCTCCTAACCAATCAAATTTGCCATTTTCAACTCTCATCAAAATTTGCCGTCTCCAACTCAACATCATAATTTGCCATTACCAATTCATCATCAGTCCCTCCGAGGGAGGGAGAGATGGAATCACCCCAATGTCTCATCCACGTCGTGATGCGTCTCACAAATCCACACAGCGATTCATCTCCTGCAACAAAACAAAGAAAACACAGGTGTGGAGTCATCATCATCACCACAGGTAAGTGGCTGCGTATGGTGCGACAGGTTCTTCAATCCTAACTATTTCCTAAATGACTTTAACAACTTTACACTACCCGGGGTCTTTCTCCGGCCAAACCATTGGCCCTCTTACACTATGGGTTCTAAAAACCAATTCCCATTGGCCAGACTGTGGTGCTCTTCAATTTGGGGTCTCACTCCCCCGATTCATCTCCCGGTGCCCTCGCACAATTTCTGGGCTGTGGCGTGTACCTCTCCCAGTGGGTCTACCCACCTGCACACCTCCACCACTGCAGTTGCCTCCGAGCTTACCTGCTCCTCACCCTAACCTAACTACCTGGGGAAGGCCCTCTGGCTCTCTCCCCACTCGGTGCCCTCTCTGGCACTGGGCTACCCGGGTCCATCCTCCGGATCCTCGGGCCCCATCCACAACTCTACCGGCTCCCAGAGCCCACCTGCGGCCTCACCTGGCCGACATCCTCACAGTGGTGGAGTGCCCAACCAATTACACACACTAACAGGCTACACGCCCCGCCATTTCCACAACACTAATGCACCCATTCACAACACCATTCTGCAACCGCACCACAAATGCCAATATCCAACCACAACTTACCTATACCCTCTACCTAACACTTACACTACCCGCCCCGGGTATTCGTGAAAGGGGTCCACTCTTCCCCCATCCACACCTTCGCACCATGCACACCACTCCGTACCACTTACTCCAACTCTCTCCACACACCTGTACTTGCACACCTGTGCTCTCACACTTGGTGCCACCTGCACCCTTCTCTCCCCAAGCGCATTCGCGCTGATCCACACACTCACTACTCATACACTGCTCCACACACCTGTCCAATTGCACACCTGTGCAATCACACCTGTTCCATCCTCACACACACGGCATCATCTCAGCTAACTACTCCCTTCTGAAACTTGCGCTTCCCAGTCGTCCCTTTAAACTATTGCGCTCCCACGTCATTATCATCCACACTAATCTACCTGCGTCCCCACTACAGGTATCAGTCACTAACTAAACTTAACGTTACCTAATGTCAATCCTCGCTAGATCCCTACACACCATATCCTAACCCACCCGGGCTAGTTTTCACTGCCATACACCCCATAAACTATTGCTCCTTTGCCCCACACATGGGAAGGATGGTGGATTTGCCATCCCACCACATCGGGGGTCTCTCACTACCAATTTTGCACATCAAATTTCAATAAATCAAAAATTTGCCAATCACTACCCATCATCTGCCAATCACTACTGCCAATCCCTTGCCAATCATCAAATTTTGTTTTTCTCTAATTTTGGGTCCAAAACACTAACCTCATCACCCAGTCTACTCACTACTGCCTCTCGGTGCGCCAATTCACTTCTAAAGCTCGGCTTTGTAAAGCCAAGCCATGAATGCGGGTTGTTCTGTGCCAGCGGCTGGATGCGTCCGGCACTCGGTGCAGGGATGGGGGCTTACCCGTGCCGAGATCCCACGCACCACCTCGGCGTGGAGCCATCCAATGCCCCGATCTAGACCTGCCGGCACGTCTCACCACAAAGTGGTCGCCATGACGACCCTTTCTATCGGGCTGCCAGCTCCGCCTAGTGGAGCACGGACGCGGCCGTTCAAAGCGAGGCCCAGCACGCACCGAGGGCCCGCTTCGGCTAAAAGTCGCTCTAACCTCTAACCCGTTTAACGTCGATGCTTCACCTGGACGCTTACACCCCGCAGCCCGTTCCTTGCTCACACATCCCGCCGTGCCCATGCTCCTCGTACCTTTCCTTACACACCCAGGTACACCCATTCCACTCACAGCCTTGGTCACACACCTGACCACCGAACACTTTGGCACACATTCGTTGCTCGCACACCTCACCAATACACCGCTTCGCACCCCCTCCTCGGTCACCTCCTCTGTGACAATCACAGGTGTGCTCTCATTCGCACACCCAACCACGTGCCTCACCACCAACTCCAGCGTGCATTCCCACTCACGCTCTACCATTCCAGGTGTGCATCCTTCCATCCCAGGTGTACATCCTCGCTCACCTGTCACAACTAACTCACGCTCCATGTCACTCTCACTACTTTCACCTCCATTCCTGACAGCGCACTCACCCTTACTCTTGACAGCGCACTCTTTCCTCATGCACCTGTCCGTTACACACATTTCTCGCGCACACTCTCCCGTTACGCCCTCTGTAACACTCACCACAGGTGGACACTCTTCCTTACTTCTGACAGCGCACTCTTTCCTCATGCGCCTGTCCGTCACACACCTTTCTCGCGCACACTCTCCCGTTACACCCTCTGTAACACTCACCACACCGCGCTTCCATGTGCCCCCTCGCACACGCGCTACGACCGACTCACTCTCGCCAGCACCCTCACTCCTTGGCACGCACTTTTTCCTCACACACCCCAGAGTCGGACTTTCTCGCACACCTCCTTTTTCGCACACCAGACCTGTCGCACACTTCACCAATGGCCTCTCACGAACACCCGGGTCCATCTCGACCCCCAAGCTTATTAAATCCCCTGGCGCATCATACGCACGACCATATTGGTCACCACTTACACCGGGTCCTCTTCCTCTTCGCTTCTCCTCCATCACCTGCGAATCCCTCATCCGGTTAATGAGCACATCATCATGATCCGAACACAGACTTTGGACCAATTCTTTTACTTCCTCCTTTATCTCTTTGTTATCCTCTCTCCGTCGCTTCTTAATTTCGCTCACCCCTTCTTCCACTTCTTCTAATTTCTGCTTCACCTCTTTTATGTCCCGGTACGTCTCCTCCAGCTCATCCTCTAAGGCTACCTTGACCGTTTCCAGGTGCGTCCTCACCTGCCGGTCCTTCGTCTCCATTACCTCTATCACCTCGTCCAACCTCGTTGTCAGTCCCTCACGTACCATCTGACATTCCCTCTTCGTCGCTATCAAGTCGTCTTTTAGTTCTTTCTGTGTCGCTTTTAATCCTCCTAATACCGCAGTGTTCCTTTGAACCTGCTCCTTTACTTCTTTTTGTCCCTCCGTCAGCTGTTCCACCTCCTGCGTCAGGACCTCTATGCCCCCTTGTAACTTTACAGTCCCCTTTCTCACCTCCTTCTCCATGCGCTCCTTACAGTGCCTCACCTCCTCGCGCACTCCTCCGACCTCCTCACTCACACCTCTTCTGATCTCTTCTCCCATCACTTGCATCTCCTGCCCAGATGCCACCCTCATCTGCTCCATTTCCTCCCTGTGAGCATCCAGTTTGGTTTCTACCCCCATTCTGACCCCCTCTATCTGCTGCCCCATTTGGTTAACTTCCCTTTCCGCTTGGTCCCTCATGTCCCTCAATTTGCCTTCCATACTGTTTTCTAACCCTATTAACCCATTTCTCACCTCTTTTATCCCGTTGTCTAACCCCTCAAAATTATTGTCTAACTTCCCAAATTTCTTGTCTAACTCCTTAAAATTATTGTCTAACCCCTCACCGGTACCCCTCGCTTCGTCCCTCATTACCCCTATTTTGCCCTCCAATCGCTCACCCTGAGCATCCATCCGGTTCCCCATTACCCCCATTTGGTTATTCATTACCCCCCATTTTTGCTTCTAGCCTCTCCATAAGGGCCCCCATTTGCAACATAAAAAGGTTCGGATCCACCAGGGGCGCTGCCACGGTCGCGGGCGCGGTGACCAGCGAGGCGCCATTTTGCGCTCCCGCAATGTCGGGCACAACGACGCTATTTTGTGCGTCTGCTACCCTCGCTGCTTCGCTCTCCTCCTGTCCCTCATGTCCCTCAATTTGGTCCTGGACCGACCCTGCTTCACTCTCCCCTACCGGACCCCAGCCGTCTTGATCCGCCATAGCGCGACTTTCAAAATTCGAGTTTCGTAACACCAATCCAAATTTTGCTGTTATAATTTCGTCGAGCGCAGTAACCGCGGGACCGCGCTCCGGATCGATTTGGTCGAGCGCCGTACGCGCTCCGGCTCGATTTTCCCTCCCAAAATTTGGGCCTAACTAATTTAGTCCCGGGTCCGAATCTCACTCCTCGACACCAATTGTTACTGACACGACTTTGATGTTAAAGTGGGCCGAGCGGAATGGCCGTCGTGTCCGCACAAATTACCCGACTATACTCGACGTTGACGAAGTCGCGTTACGCTGGCTCAATAAGAAAAAGAAGACACCCGGCTGGGTTATAAAATGACGACACCAGGGATACGGTTCTCAAGACCTCCGGAGGAGATTATATTCGTTACGGAAGGTCAGATTACAGGGACGAGAGGTACAACATAGAAAGACAAGCACTTAGACACAATCTTATATTAACCCCGGACAGACGACAGACAAACGGGACAACGGCTGACTCACACGGGGGTTGATGGCAGGAAAGCGGGTATCGATGGCTCAAGGTGCACTCTTGGCTCAAAGCAGGGTACACGGTTCGGTCCAGAGATGCGGGGAGGTCTCGTCGCAGCGCTCAGAGGTGACGTTCTTTCTCAGGCCTCTCCAAACTCAGGCGCATCTGTTTCAGCGCTCGCAGGTCCTTCCTTCTCCAGCTGGGGGCGCATCTCACGTCACGTCCGCTCCGTGGCCGCGTATATCCGGCGGGGAGTGACACGCCCTCGGCTCGCTAGCGCCGCCCCAGATGGAATCGGTCCGCCCTTCTGATTGGGTGCGGGGGGTTACCAGGCTCCGCCCTTGAGGAGGAGCTGACAGCCAGCCCCTCCGTGGTAACCCCGTGGAGCGCGTGGTCAATGGCGCTAATCGAGCCGGTGTGAGGACGCATCCTCCCCCGCTCCGCCGCCATCTCCTCTGTTGTTGTTGTAATTGTTGGGGAAGAAGATGGAAGGAGGTATGGGAAAGGTCCTAAACTCACTACTGATGCCATATAATCACATTCTGGTGCAACGAAGAGTCATAATTAATGGAGACGAGGCCTTAACTGACATAGAATAAGAATAACTAGGAAGATGTCCGAAAGTTGTCTACGTGTGGTGCGGTGGACCTGGGCACGACATTTAATGGGGGAATAAGGGGAAGGTCGGCTCTACTGAGTGTTATTTACATGCAATGGGACTAGGGAATGGGGGATTGGGGAAAGTTGGGGAGTATTGGAGAAATAGGGGAATATTTACAAGCGGATATGGAGGCCAAATTCCATATTCGCAACAATATATATTGTTGCGGAGATGAGGACTGTATTTTTTTTGATTGTGTTGTATTGTGGTAAATTGGTGATGATTATTGTTTATTCTGCGCCCCCCTACCTCCGGAGCTGTGTAAAGGTGAAAGGGCATCCCATAATTAGTCCACAAGCATACACATCAGCCAAATAATAGAATACCCCTGTTGATAGTTATCTCTTATTCTGTGTTTTAGAGTAAGGCTGTGTCTCCCATTAATTGAAGTACTCCATTGCACCAGTGAAAGAGAATAGATCCCCTTTCATTCCCATCCCCAAAATCTCCTTTCCTTTCACATCCCCTTTCATCATTGCCAACCCTCGATTCTCAATTACCTCCCCTCCAATAACCGCCATTGAACATGTGCTCGAATCGGAGAAGAAAGGCGTGCCCGCCCGTCGTCATCAAGGGCGGAGCCAGAGGGTCGCGCGACCAACCAGGGCCGAGGTGAGCACCCCGATGGGCGTGTCCAAAAGGCCGGCGGCTTAATCGCCGGAGGCGCTATAAAAGGCGCACGCAAGAAGCAAGAGAGAGAGTCGTGAGTTGGTCGTCGTGAGGAGTCAGTCAGTGGAGTCGGTGGTCAGTTGGTTGCGTTGGTTGCGGTGAGGAGTCGGTGGTGGTGGTCAGTTGGTTGCGTTGGTTGCGGTGAGGAGTCGGTGGTAAAGAGTGAGTGGACCAAGAACGAGTTGAGGGTTTGGACCAGACGAGTCGGACAAGGCCTGGCAAAGCACGCGACGTCCACAGCAGCCACAACAGCAGCTTGGGGGCCTGAACGGCGGTTTGGAGCAGGGCCGAAAAGGAACGGCGGCTGCTAAACGCGCCGGTTGTGCTGCAGGACCCCCTTGGACCTCCCTCTCCCTCCAGCCATCCACCTCCTGCCTTTCCACCCTTCTTGTGTACGTGAGTTTGTTTTGTTTGTTCTGTCCCGGGGTTAATCAAGTCTGTATAAGCTAATAATTGCACTGTGTCTCTGATTCTTCTGTATATTATTTTATTATCTTTCCTTCTCCTTGGTTACTTTGAGCATGTAAATAGTAGGAATAAATTTAGTAGTATTTCCAACCTTTTTGTCTTCTTCTTCTTCTTCACATCCGTGTCGCCTTTGTCTTTTCCCTATTGAATAGCTGCGGTGCGATCCGGCCAACGTTTGGGTGGAATCGGGTGAGTCGGGGATCCTGTAACGGTCGCGGTTGGACCATCCGCTCGGCCCATCATAACATCTAAACCGTGATCAGTAACAATATATATATATTTCCACAAGCCCCTGCCATGATTCTGTCAAATGGCATTCCTGTCAACCTCCCGAAATATTCCACACTATATATATATTATACCCCCATTTGTAAGCTGAAAATGTAACGGGCAAAAACTGGGAGTGGGAAAAGGGTGAGGTGAGGTATAGAAGAGAGGTTTTAAGGAGGGAAGGGGAGGAAAGGAGGGTTGAGAGGCGAGAGGAATAAGAGAAGGGACATGTATAGAGCAGAAGTTGAAGAAAGAGGAAGGTCAAAAACATCCATCCAATTTGCATACGTAATAGATATATAATGCCCCTCAATACATTGTAATGCCATTTTCACACGAATTTGATTTGAGGCAACCAGGCATAAACAATTATCCACGTGAAAATGTACTTTGTTCAAATTACAAAAGACAATAGTTATTACAAATTGCCTCTTCAATAAAGCTTGGACAAATATATATCGCAGTTCAGGTACAACATGATTGTGAATGTTGAAACAAGCAAAAACAGTTTAAACCTGATCAAGGCACTATGTTGTATGGCCCAGCAGGCAGTACAGAAGAACAGGAAACTCTCCAAAATGACCCGAATAGTCTGGCAT
Source organism: Myxine glutinosa (assembly GCF_964187855.1). Lineage (NCBI taxonomy): Eukaryota > Metazoa > Chordata > Myxini > Myxiniformes > Myxinidae > Myxine > Myxine glutinosa. The sequence continues at coordinate 32,574,723 of NC_136268.1, forward strand.
AATTGTCTGATCAAGATGGCAACTACCTTTCAACAACAAAAAATACAAGTTTATTCCTATTGGTCAGGGAAATGCACAAACTTTATAACAAATGAACGGAGATAAAGTGCAGGCCCTTGCTGGGACCAGGGAAATACAATTGAGAGTGAACTGAAATTCCATCAACATGTGTCTACAATAACACATGACTTTTAAAATGACATAATCCTCCCTGGAATGCTCGGTGCACATGCGCAGAAACCCCAGGAAACTGGTCATCAGGGCAGCCAGAAGTATAGTATATCGTGTGAGCAAGATAAGGATTGTATCATAAAATGGCTCACAAAGCTTCTAAATTAAGCCCAAAATACAGAGAAACATACCTGCGAGAAAGGGGTGTGCCACTACACAATGAAAGATTTGGAGAACTTTCTGATCAACTCATCCAAATAGTTGATATCTTGCAAAAAGTTGTACTGCAAAAACGATATGGACCCGTGCAAGGCCCAAGGTTCATAGATGGGTGTGTTCCACCCAAACATTTGTGCTTCTTAACACCTGTGGGAATGTCATATATATATATATATATATATAGGGCTTAACATTGCCCGGTCGGTCCGGATAACTCTGATGCTGAACACGATGAGTCTCATAGCAACCACATCCGTCATGCACCACAGGCATTCCCAGCAGGATCCTCGTGCCCAAAGTCACGTTACCGTACCAATTGGAATCAATGTCCTGGGTGAGTGGCAGGCCAGGGCTAACACGGGACATAGCTTAATGTCTAGCCAAGCTACCAGAGTCCTGCATCGCCAGTTCCTTAGAGGTTCGTGACTGTGCCAATCTCTATCTCAAGCAGATTCCCTTTGAGCCGCCATATGGTACTGTTATGAGCAAGCAGCACGAGTTGAGATAGGTATATTTTTGTTCAACAGGTATATTTTTGTGTAGTGTAGAAAAGAACGCATTGACAACAGCAATCACATTCAATAGCTAGAACGGCATTCGGTATAGCGCATACCTCTGCCAGGTTAAATAGTTGACATTTTGAATCCCACGGATAGGCTGGATCTGGATCCGGACCTGAATCAAATATAATCGCTTGTTCTCGTCACCTAACCAACTCATCCACCTAGTTTTGTCATAACTCGTCCACAACTGTTTGAGATATCGTACTATATATCGTTTTTGACACCATCTCTCAATGCTCACAGACAAATAAACAGACAGGAGTGAAAACATAACATCCGTCCACCCATATATTAACCCCTAATCAAATACATGCCCCACGGAACGGATCATCGACAGCACACAGGCCCTTATTTGACTATGCCATAAGCTTCAAAACACACGCAACTGCAGACATGGTATCACGACAGGACAACAGGGCTCGCTAAGCTCAAAACCGTATGTCGTTGGAAGAGCAATGGTGCCAAATGTCTGGCCTGGCAATCGACTCTCAATCAGCAAGGAGGAGGAGGAACGTGCTCTGGTGGGAGGGGACGAGTGCTATCAGCCAACCATGTCGTGTCACCGCAGAGCATCGCTCTGTTGCTTGCTCTCTTTATAGCATGGTTGACAGCATAGCATTCTTTGCAAACAACTTGAATTCACACCGATGGATACCGTATGAGTTCTTCATAAAACTTTGCAATCAAGAAGCATTTAATATGGAACCATTGATCACAGTCGTAGCATTGCACCGCCTGATCTGCATCCCCAAACATCTCTGGAGCACTTTCCACAAATATTGGATGCCATTTCTCAGGTTTTAGGTGTAGGCCTTAGGCTTCAGGCCTTTGTCTCCTTCAGGCAGTAGGTATGGTCACAGCTCAGACAGGTATGATCGCAGCTCAACCGGCATTATCGCCAAGTCACAATATAAACAAGGCCTTTCCACAGGAGTAACACACACACACACAAAGAGTGCATGGGTGAAAGGCCTCATTTAGCATTCATACGTCATTACTAAAGTCGTGTGTTCGCAAGGCTTACATGCTACTCGGTGTTATCAAAAGGACATTGAACCAACTTAACAGGGAAACTCTGCCACAGACAGAGGCAACACCTAAAATATGGCAACACCCCATAGCACCTCCACAGAGGATGCTGAGAGAGTACAGAAGGTCCAGCAGAGGGTGACGAAGCTGGTCCACAATGTCAGTGGCACTCCAACTATCAACAAAAGCTAAAAATCCTCAACATGCACTCACTATTTTACCGAAGAAGAGGGGACATGATCATGGTTCATAAGATCATGCACGGAATGGTAAAAAATAGACCCAAACACTGGTTCTCTAGATCCAAATACACAACAACAAGAGGGCATTCTCCCTAGCCATTGAGGGGAAGAAGTTGCCCCGACATGATGAAGATTTCCAGTAGCCGAATGGTCGAGGATTCGAAGTTTCCCGTACCCGCAGCAAATTCTTGAATTACAGGGTGGTCACAATGTCTTGTCACCCATTGTAAAAATTGTGACACATTACCTATACCACAGGTATCACCCCACAAATGCTCCGGAAAATGTCCCACAGGACATGGCCGCAAAATTATTCTCTGTAATAACCATAATGGAGCACAGATGGATCCAACGGGTACTTAAGGCTTGTGTCATATGCTGTAGAATGTGTAACGAAGTAAAAGAGTGCTGCAAATGTATGTCACGTGGTACAGCTTGTGGAACCCTTCGGTGTTGTCAGCTGATATGATAAAAGGAAATGGCACAATTTTTACAAGGGGTGACAAGACATTGTGGCCACCCTGTAGATCTGATTGTGAAATGTAAAAGTGATTGAAACAATCATTGGAGAGAGGAAAGGCTTTTTTTACTCCAGAACCCTCACACATGCGCATCACAAAGTATAAATTACAGAAGTAACCGGAACCCCAACTTTTAGACTTAATTTTGTTAGTTGTATTATTGCCCCCTATCCGGAGCGGACTTTAGTATTGCTCTCTGTCCGTCCGTCCATCCGCCCGTCTCACCTGTGGTTTTCTGCACTTTTTTCCATTCTCTTTAACATATTCAACTCAAACTTGGTACATGGTTTTATCACAACAAGTTACAGAACAGGTTTGAGTTTTGGGGCGTTTGGCCAATTTTTCACAGAGTTATGCTATTTTTGCTTGGAACAAGAACAATCATTGGGCCGGTATTCAGGGGACAAGTATTGCAAAGCAATTCTCCTTCCTGTTTTACATGTCAATCAATTAGTCTCGCATTTATTTTTATGGTTCATTTTGGAATCTTAATTGTTTTTAGTGTTTTTGGGGGGGGGGGGTTGTTTTATGGGTTTTACAGCTCAGTGCTAACCCTAACCCGAACAACCCTAACCTAACCCTAACCATTTTTTGGGGTTGTTTTATGAGATTTATATCTCGGTGCTAACCCTAACCCATTTTTGGGGTTCTTTGTGGGTTTTACAGCTCGGTGCTAACCCTAACAGCCCTAACCCCTTTTTTGGGGTTGTTTTATAGGTTTTACAGCTCGATGCTAACTCTAACCATAACAACCCTAACCCTAACCCTAACCCTTTTTTGAGGTTGTTTTATGGGTTTTACAACTCGGTGCTAAACATAACCCGAACAGCCCTAATGCTAACCCTTTTTGGGGGTTGGTTTTTGGGTTGTACTGCTCCCTGCTAACCCTAACAGCCCTAACCTAACCCTAACCTTTTTTGGGGTTGTTTTTGGGGTTTTACAGCTTCGCGCTAACCCTAACCCTAACAGCCCTAACCTAACCCCAACCCTTTTATGGGTTTTTCACGCCTTTCTTTCAAGGTCATTCCAGACTTCTAGGGAAATGTCAGTGTATGTTGTGTAATAAAATTCGGACAAAATGAATTTATTCAAAATCATTGCCAAAATGAAAGCGCAGCTGCAAGAGGATATCGCTATGTAGAAATATTGTATTCATGATAATACATGAGGTTGAGTTTCAGGGCAGGAATGTTTTGGCAAAAAGTGTACTGAGACCCTCAGGTTGACCATCCAAACTAATAAATATGAAAATTATGAATTTATTTTGGTTTTAACTCATTTGAATAATGCTCCCTCTCCTGGCCTTGGGCTGATAAGTCTTCAAGTCTTTGTCTTCCTTTTTTTAAATCATTATTTAAAATTTTTGTACTTTTGTTTTGTTTTCATTCAAATTATAAGTGCATTTTATATTTGTTGTGATTTTTTTTTTCTTCTAATACCAAAGGCCTGAGAGTTCAGTCTAAAAATGCTCACCAGACCTTTAAAGAGTCCTTGGTACATAAACTTGCACTGACAGGCCATGTGGGCCCCACATGTCCCTGCAAAGGGTAATATTTAATCCTGCTCATTTCCCATCGGAGGCTGACACACGAAGGAGGCTTATGTATCCACAGAGCCGATGGGTCAAGGTGCTTACAGACCAAAAGGATCTTTATCAGGTGGAGGGGCCAAGCCGATAACACACAATCCATATGATTGATATGAAGAACTTGGAATATGACTTTGTTTCCAGCTATGATGGCCGTTTCTTCAGAAACACGTGGCCATGTGTTTCTTAACGAATTTAAGTGAGTAAGGGCAGGCAAGAAAAGCGGTTAAAACGCCATATTGAGGACGGCTTGCGTTGAGATGCTGTACCACTCACTTTGATGACATGAGGATGCAAGATTTATAATTTGATTTCGAATCATAAATACCCAGGGTGAAATGGATTAATGGAAAGAACGCTACGAACATAGATATACTGCTAACACTTGTTTTGGCACTTGTTGGTGTTTTTGTTGTTGTTGTTGTTGTTACTTGGAGTTAATTATTGTTGTTTACTTAAAACCAAGAGTTTTTAAAAAAACTTTTTTTGAAGACACAACATAACAAAAGGAACAACAGAGAGAGGGGAGAAACACCACCAGCAGAGTTGAAGGACAAAATAGGAGGCTTGGACAAATAATGGGTGTGGGGGTAATGAGGGGCAGCGGAGGACGCACAAAGTGGACAAGATGGATATAGAAGCAAATTCTCAGGAAGGAAAACTAAAAAATTGGAAGGATTTAGGGCGGCGGTAGGGTTGTAATGGGCGGTAGAAAAGATCAAGGTTATGGGAGGAGATTGACCCGAGTTGGTGGTAAACAGCTGTCTTGAAAACTTGGAGAGAAGAGTGAGATTGAAAAGAATGTGGAAGTTGGTGGGAAAAAAAAGAGAAACGAATGAGTGGAGGTGAGCAGTAATTCTGGATTTCGGGAGTCTTAGCAGAAGGGGGTTGATGGTGGAACGTGTGTGCCCTGCAGATACCTGGGGGGAACAAGGTATGGAAAGAGCAGACGGTGCAGGACCAGAAAGGAGGTGGAGAAGGCAGAGCGTTGAATTGTTCGGAGTAAACAAAATGTTTCTGGATTTATTTATTTTGCAAATAATGATGGTCAATATACTGTATTAATGTACTGTAGCAAATACAAGTTATGTTATTCAACTAACATCAGCAGAGCGATGGGTTCATTGCTAGTAATAATGTCATGTAACAAAAGGTAATGTTAGTGAAATGTATTAGTGATGTTATACAAATAGAATGTTCGTGTAATGTGATGTGATTTATTGTGAATTTTCATTAGTGTAATTTAATGTACTAGCAACGGTACCTGCCCTATGGGCAGGGCTTCAAATGGGAGGCCCAAATGAAAAGGTAAAATATCAGAAATTGAAGGCTTTTTTTTATTTTAAACGATTCATATAAACATCCGTTAAATCATATCACACGCAAATCATCAAAATCTAATTTATTATCAGTGTAATGTAATGTATTGTGATTTATTTATTAGTGTAATGTAATGTATTGTGATGTTATACTAATGTAATGTTAGTCTAATGTAATGTGATTTATTGTTAGTGTAACTTAAAGTGATTTATTGTTCGTGTTAGTGTAATGTGATGTAATGTTATAGTATGTAATGTGATCTAACATTAATGTATTGTAATATAATGTAATCTAGCTTTAGTGTAAAGTAATTTGAGATGATCTAACATTCATGCAATGTAATGTAATGTGATGTAACATTAATGTAATGTAATGTAATGTGATCTAACATCAGTTTAATATAGTGTGATCTAACATTCATGCAATGTAATGTGATGTTAGTGCAATGTGCTGTTAGTTCAATGCACAGTCATGTAATGTTGGTGTGGTGTTTGTGCAATGCAGTGTTGGTGTAATGGGACGTACTGCTAGTGCGATGTTAGTGCAATATAATGTTAGTGTAATGTGATGCAATTCTAGTGTAGTGTGATGTAATGTTAGTATCTAATGTTATGTAACATTAGTGTAATGTGATGTCATGTTAGTGCAATGCACAGTGATGTAATGTTAATGTGTTGTTAGTGCAATGCAGCGTTACTGCAATGTGATGTAATGATAGTGTGATGTTAGTGCAATGCAATGATAGTGTAATGTGCTGTGTTGTTAGTATGTAATTTGATCTAACATTAGTGTCATGTAATGTGATGTTAGCGTAATGTGATGGAATATTAGTATTTAATGTGATCTAACGTTCCTGTAATGTGATGTTAGTGTCATGTAATGTAATGTAATGTGATGTTCATGTAATGTTAGCATCTAATGTGATCTAACAGTGTAATGTAACGTGATGTAATAGAATGTTTGTGTAATGTGATGTAATGTCAGTATGTAATGTGATCGAACATCAGTGTAATGTAACCTGATGTTAGTGTAATGTGATGTATTGTTATAGCATGTAATGTGATATAATGTGATGTAATGTATGTAAGGTAATGTAATGTAATGTAATGTTAGTGTAATGTAATGTAATGTTAGTATCTAATATAATCTAACATTAGTGTAATATAATATAATGTGATGTTCATGTAATGTAATGTAATGTGATGTTCATGTAATGTAATGTGATGTTTGTGTTATGTAATGTAATGTTAGTATCTAATATGATCTAACATTAGTGTAATGTAATGTTAGTGTAATGTAATGTAATGTAATAATGTAATGTTAGTGTAATGTAATGTAATGTAATGTTAGTATCTAATATGATCGAACATTAGTGTAAAGTAATGTAATGTGATGTTCGTGTAATGTAATATAATGTTAGTATCTAATATAATCTAACATTAGTGTAATATAATGTAATGTGATGTTTGTGTAATGTGATGTAATGTTAGTATCTAATGTGATCTAACATTAGTGTAATGTAATGTGATGTTCGTGTAATGTAATATAATGTTAGTATCTAATATAATCTAACATTAGTGTAATATAATGTAATGTGATGTTTGTGTCATGTAATGTAATGTTAGTATCTAATATAATCTAACATTAGTGTAATATAATGTAATGTGATGTTTGTGTTATGTAATGTAATGTTAGTATCTAATATGATCTAACATTAGTGTAATGTAATGTTAGTGTAATGTGATGTAATGTTAGTATCTAATGTGATCAAACATCAGTGTAACGTAACGTGATCTAATGTAAAGTGGCCTACATACCTTATATCATGAATAGTTTTTCATTCTCTAATTTTTTGTGTTTAATGCGTTAGCTCTTACACGAGACTCGACTTTGTATACAAAAAAAAAAAAAAAAAAAATTGTAAATATGCACAACTTTGTATGACATTCTTCTTCATGACAATTTCCCATTTACATTCTCATTACTTTTCCCCAATTAGGCCTCATATTCATTAGATACTGATTTTGAAGAATAATCTGAGATCATTCTCAAGCAGCCCTGCACCTGTATTTCAGTTTTAACAACTGTATCAACACATATTATACCAACCGTTTAACTTGGAATAAACACACTCAGTTTAAGATAGAATTTGACTTTAATGATAAAAAATATATATTATTTTAAATTACAAACCAGTGCATTAATGTGTACAAATTTTGATGGGAAAACAAAATTGATTTGCCTAAATATTTTGGCTTGTGGATGATCCTTCAGTTATAATTATTGGGTTACTGGTATCCGGAGTTTTGGGACTAGATGTTTGTGATTTTGAAGTGGATGGTTGGGATATGATGGATAGCATCGGTAGCCATGTGTAGAGATCTAGTTGCTGGTTGCAGGACACACATTGCCTCCTGCAAGGTGGCGGCAGCTGCCTATCAGGGCAGTAGCTAGGGACCAGAGCTCATGCTGCTGCACCACAAATAATTCGCTATCACTGGTTCCCCAACTCGCTATCAGGGCAGCGGTACAAGTACTGCGTGTCTCACCCGCCTGTCTGTCTGCCTCCCTCCCGTCACCCCGGCACCCGGCCTGCCTTCCACATAAACTTGTCTGACTGGGTATCGTCCAAATGGCGTCTGTTTTCCATAATGCCTCAGAATTTCTAGGAGACAGTGGAGGAGGGAGGGTGGAGGGAACATTTTGCAAGTGCCAGATTTAGAGAGGGAAATGGTAAGAGAGAATGAGCGTAAGGGAGAGACAGTGGGAAGAAGAGGAGAATGGAGGGGAGATGAGGTGGTAGACGAGTGAATCAGATGTTGGTGGTAGGAGAAGCATAAATGAAAGACAAGAGATGGAAGTTGCTCGATTTTGGCCATGCGGTGCAGGTATTGAGAAAGAAGAGGTCATGGGAGGAAAGGTGGGAAGATGGAAAAGAGAGAAAGAAGTGAGGAAATATAATGTTATGCCTGAAGATAATAAAACACAAATATGATGAGACCAATGAATGCTGAGGTTCCAGAGAGTTTAAGTAACGAGACCAGACAAAATGGTCGACAATAGACAGCAGGGCCAGGGTTCATGGTACTCCGATTGGGGCGCACAGTTGCTGAGACGCAATGTGGTTCAGCAGAGCTATGAGGGAGTCGTTTATCTGAGAGCTACAGAACTGAAAATTAAGGAGTTGGGCAGCTAGAGGGGCAGAAAAATGGGAAGATGGTTTGGTTTGGAGAATTGGGGGAGAGGGGAAGGGATTGGGGAGAAGACATGAGGAACCGCAGTTTTGAGGGAGGGGTAGGATTAACAGACACAGTTGGGTGACACAGGGAAAGATATGGAGACGAAGAGAAGATGGTTCTAATTCAAAACAGAAGCGGCAGGTAGGGGGTGAGTGGTGGGGAGATGTGGGTGGTGTGGTGGTGGTTGGTGGAGGGGGCTCATGCGGGACAGTAGCTTTGCATTGGATTGGGGTGAGATTCATAACTGATATCTGTGTCCATTCTTTTGTCTTTTTCTACTTTCATTCCAGGTTTTATAACTTTTTCTTCTCAATCCAACTATTCCGACTTCTCTTTCCGTCCATTCAATCTTTCTTTCAGCATTTGCATCTCTGACTTTGCTTCTTGACTTATACAAAGTTTGACTCTGACCTTTACATTACTGTAATTTCACACTGATTTGTTTATGAGGGTAATCAGGACTTGACAAAAGTTTAACATCAGTTGTTAAGTTCAGCTTGTGTTATTGCAGATTTTGTTGTTCCATCTCGGTCACCCTGGCTGTTTTGGCAGGTTCCGCGGAGCTGTCTAGTTTGTGTTCAATATGAAAGGCTGTGTAATATTCAATAAAAGTTGCTGCTGTAGGTTTGGAGGATGGGTGGAGGTGGAAAGGGGTGGGATCAGGGGGGAATATCAATATTACTAACCTCCATTAATTAGTTACGTCATCAAATCCAGAAATTTTCTGGATGATAATTACGTCCCTCTCATTTTCCCCTATTCTTGAAGGGTAATCATTTCTAAATCTTGTAACGCATGTGGTATCAAGACATGTGTTCTACATATCATTTGAGAATCTCCGCCATGTTGCTGTCCACCGTGGTAGCCGAGGAAAAGTTGTGGTCATTGTCATTCTTTTCAAAACAAGCTTGATGGAGGACTGCTCTCCCCTTTGGGTTGGCGCTCCTGCCTCACACCTTGCTCTTCTTGATGCCGTGGGAAGGAAGCCCTCAAAATGCTTGGGATCTTCCGTGACGAAGCTGAATGTCTCGACATGTTCACCTTCACATCGCAGGCAGGTTGGTGTAATCTTTTTATTCCACCGCCTCCTTTTTGGTTTTGAACCCTCTGCCCCCGCTTTGTTCTGCCCTACAATGTTTCTGCAGGGCGCAGAAGGTCTATCATTATCCCTTTTCTTGTTAAACCCTCAAAATCCATGCTCACTGCTCACCTGCACTCCTTTACTCCTCTTTTATCTCACCTGTCGAACCAACTTCCCCAGTCTGTTTAGTCCCATTCTTCCCTCCAGGGCTTCAAGACAGCTGTTCACCACTTCCTCAGATCATCCCCCATTTATACTCATGATCTCTTCTACCCCAAATGACCCCATTCCCAAGTACTCCTCTTTTCCAGGTTATTGTGATTTTTCCCCTCTCCCTCACCTCTTTTTGTTTGTTAGTTGTCGATTGATTTGTTCCATTTCTGTTTCATCCCCTCTTTCCCCTTCCTCTTCTTCTTGTGTGTCATTGTAGCTTTTGTGCAGCTTGTTCACCCCCATGTGTCCTTCTCCTCCTCTTCTTGATCTCACTCTCACTTCTACTCTGCTGTTGGTGTTTTCTCCTTTCCATCTTGTTCCATTCCATTCTGCTCTAGCTCTTCCATGAAACTCGACCAGGTACTGCGCACAAAAGAAATCACAAATGATGAGGGAGATGATATGTTCGAGAATTATTTTGGCGAGCGCACCAGCACACAAGGCCTACTCTTTTCAAAAGATGAGATATTTAAGGTCCACCAATGAAAGCTCTCACATAACGGACAGCTGGCAAAATGTTGGCGAAATGTCCCCTTAAAGAGATGGACTCTTCATTGATGCCCGCAAAGCACCGGGTGGCAGTTTATATAGTCAGGCAAGGAATCAAACCCTGAGGAGACCCTAACGTGAGTATGCTACCTCTGAGCCAATCCGTCAACCCTTTTACCCTCTGATAAGCACAAAATAGTTTGCCCTCTGACCACGTGGCACATTCAACATAGTTTGCAGTCCAGTGCCAAAGGTCTTCACACTACTAAAGACATATTTGTGTAGGCAGCTGAAACAAGTTATCCACTAATAGGAACACAGTTACAAAATAGTTATATAATAGTATATGTAAATGATATGTAAAAATAACATTTAAAAGTTTCCCATTTGAGTAAAAGTTTATTCTTAAGTATCCATTCACTCCATCAATTGCTGCACCCCTCAAACACTGTTTGTTCGTACAACCTTCGCTAATTACCACCAATGCCTTCACATATTTTTACCCCCATCAAGGATCTTTTTCAGCCAGATTAACCATGTGGTGTAAACTCAGGAGACATCATCATTTCCATTCTAACCGAGCCATGCATGTCAAGATTGCAAACGTAAAACTAGAACGGCACTCGGTAGAGAGCATACCTTCACCTGGTTGGCCATATCATTCAATATTGAAGAATCACTTTTAAAATTTTACTAGCTGGATCCAGATCCTGATCTTCACCAAAATTGAATCGATTCTTCCTTCTCACACACACAACCTGTCCAACAGGTTTCGTCCAAATACATCCATCACTTTTTGAGATATCGTGCTGTGTATCGTTTTAGGCCCTGTCTCCCAATGGCAAAGAATCACTTAAAAAATTAAATAAGTCTCATATCCGAATACATATTTGGATCTTCACCAAAATCGAATCGAATCCGCCTTGTCAGACACCCAACCGGTCCACCAAGTTTCGTCCAAATCCGTGCACAACATTTTGAGATATCCTGCTATGTATCGTTTTTGGCCCGATCTCCCAATAGTGAAGAATCACTTTTAAAATTCTAGTAGCCGGATCCGAATCCGGATCTTCACCAAAATCGAATCATTTCGTCCTTGTCACATACGCAACATCTCTGCCAAATCTCGTCCCAATCCGTCCACAACTTTTTGAGATATTTTGTTTACAAACAAATGGACAAACTGATGGACAGACAAACAGACAGGGGTGAAAACATAACCTCCATCCACCTTTGGTGGAGGAGGTAATAAGCCAGAAGTGAAAACAATTGAAATAGATAAGAATGGTCCAGAAAAAAGAAAGGAAAATACAAACGGACGAAAGAGGTGAGAAGTTGTATAGAAGGAAAGGTGTGCAAACAGCCGTTTCCAAATCTGGATCAACCTGTTATAAACTGATACGAGAACGCCACTCAGTGGAGCGCATACTCCCGCCGTGGGTTTAGTTGGAATAATACGTTTTGTTTAACATCCCCTGTCCCCAAAACGATAAATGAAAAAGAAAGTAGGCCCTAACTGTCAGAGAATGTATTTTGATATATCTCGGAATTGGAGGAGAAAAACATCATTTAAGAATAAGAATAAAAGCTTTAATGCAGTAAAACAGAAAAAGTCTTTCCCAAAAAAATTTCCAAAAAAAATTCATGGATCCGGAATAATATCCTGAGCTTCACCAAAAACTAATCAATTCCTTATCCCAAGGGCAAACATCCCACCAACTTTCGTCCAAATCCGTTCAGAACTTTTCTAGATATCTTGTTCACAAACACACGAACACACGAACATACGAACACACACACACGGACGGACACGATCGAATGCGTTACTCCCTGACGGGAGTAATAAACCTGAAAATCGCAGAGCCAGAACCAGATTTATTTATTTGGTCTGGGAAGCACATGCGAGTTTTCTTCTTCTTCAGCCTCTCACAACCCTGGGTGAATATGCGATCTTTTTTAAAAAGTTGGAATTTTGCCAAATCTGTTTTATTCGTTTGTTAATATACCTCAGCCATTGACAAATCTGGAAATAAGTCTTTATAAGTTCATCAAATACTGACACCGCGAATGACATTCGCTGAGCTAAATGTTGATATCTCTTCTGAGGTAAAAACAAAAAACAAAAAAAAACAGTTTTAAAGCGTTATATGTATCAAACGATGCCTTTTATGAAACGGGGAAATCTAATACACACTTTGGTGGTTTTAAAATGACAGAATATGTCTTTATTAGAAGAAAAAAAATGTACATTGAAGATGACACTGTGAAAAAAAATACACTGCTCTAACGCATAACCATGAGTTTAAACTACATTTACAACAAATATGAAAACTATTTTCATATCACAATGTTAAATATAGAATATATAGAAGATAATGTTTAAAAAAATGAGCCCTATCTTGCAATGGTAAAAAAATCCTTCAAAAAATTCCTGGATCGGGAATAATATCCAGAGCTTCACCAAAAACTAATCAATTCTTCCTTATCCCAAGGGCAAACATCCCACCAACTTTAATCCAAATCCGTTCAGAACTTTTCCAGATATCTTGTTCACAAACACACGAACACACACACACACGGACACGAGTGAATGCATTACTCCCTCGCGGGAGTAATAAAATGAGCAATAATGAAATATATAAACTGATCGACCTTATGTGTTATAAACTGATATAAAATGATCAATAACGATAGACATAACCTGACCTATCTAACGTGCTATAAAATAAAATGATCAATAACAATCGATATAACCTGATCTATCTAACGTGCTATAAACTGATATATAATGATCAATAACGATAGACATAACCTGACCTATCTAACGTGCTATAAAATAAAATGATCAATAACAATCGATATAACCTGATCTATCTAACGTGCTATAAACTGATATAAAATGATCAATAACGATAGACATAACCTGACCTATCTAACGTGCTATAAAATAAAATGATCAATAACAATCGATATAACCTGATCTATCTAACGTGCTATAAACTGATATATAATGATCAATAATGATAGATATAACCTGATCTATCTAACGTGCTATAAACTGATATAAAATGATCAATAACAATCGATATAACCTGCTAATCTATATATATAAAACACAATTTGTGTGTGTGTAATGTTACCGATAGACTCCTAAACGGAGAGGCTCACTTACTTGATATTTGGCATAGACATGGCCATTGAGCCTGGGAAGGACATGGCCTACCTCAAAATATTTGACGAGATCCATATTTTTTATTCATATTTACCTCGGTGCATTTCAGCGAGGAATATTATACACGGAATCTCAGCCGGTGCCAGAGCAGCTCGCTGATTCGCTCAGAGCGATCACGTGATGTTCCATCCCCGCCGCCAGACCATTGAACTGAAAATATATAGAATGACCATTGCCATTCACACCACATAGGTGGAGATGCAGCTACCGGGCGCCATCTTGGTTGGCACTCGATGCTGGGCGATGGTGATTTCTGTCACACGTTTGCACTTAATTCAAAGTGAAAAGCGATTGCGTTTTTTCACCTTTTATGCGATCGTGTTTTGTGTCGATTTTTGTCGATTTTGTGCGATATGAATTGAAACAGCTGTGAAACGTCTTTCCACAACCCTTCCGTAACCGATTGGAGCAGTTTATTGCCGCACAAAATGGCATTTTAACAGTTGTCTGGCTTTTAAAATCTGGGACACGTTCAAAACAAACGAGATCCGCGAAGCGAGTTGGTCGAGTCGTGCGAACCAAGATGGCGACACGGCGGCTTCACTTTTCACGGAGTATGAGCGTTCTATATATTTTCAATTCAGTGTGCCAGACTCGCTCACGTACTTGATTTGTGGCATAGACATGGCCATTGGGCCTTCACGGTGTAATTTATGCGAGGCTTTTGTCCGAGTGAGCTTGAGGAGAGAGGGCGAATGTAGGCCTACGGGTCTCCCTTCCCCCGCCCGGCAACGCCGGTACTGGAGGGCGTCACAGGATCGGTGAGTCTCCAAAACCCGCTTCGTGCTGTTGTTGCGAAGATGCAGGACGATGTCACGATGGTTGTGCTGCTCTCCTACCATGAGAACTGCAACGTCATTGTTGACTGGCCCTCCCCTTCCCTCCCCCTTCCCCCTCCGTCCTCCCCTCCCCCCTCCATCCTCCCCTCCTTCCCTTCCCCCTCCCCTTCCCCTCCCCTTCCCCCTCCCTTCCCCCTCCCCTTCCCCCCCTCCCCTTCCCCCCTACCCTCTCCCCTCCCACCTCCCCCTTCCCCTTCCCCCCTACCCTTCCCCTTCTTCCCTCCCCCTCTCCTCCCCCCTCCCCCTCTCCTCCCCCCTCCCCTCCCCCATCCTTTTCCCCCTCCCCCTTCCCCTCCCCTTCCCCCTCCCCCCTCCCCCCTCTCCTCCCATCCCCCCCGTTTCCCTTCCCCCTCCCCCCGTTCCCCTCCCCTCCCGGCAATGCCGGGTACTTCTGCCAGTGTGCTATAAACTGATATAAAATGATCAATAACAATCGATATAACCTGATCGACCTAACGTGCTATAAACTGATATAAAATTACCAATAACAATCGATATAACCTGATCTATCTGACGTGTTATAAACTGATATAAAATGATCAATAACAACAGATATAACCTGATCTATCTAACGTGCTATAAACTGATATACAACAACAACAACACAACATGCATTTTAAGGCCATTTTCCCTGCTAGAGCGGGGGTTAGCCTTGCGGTCCCCATGACAATCTCTCCATATTGCCCTATTTTCTGCATCTCTCCTTGTTAACCCCCTTGCCCGCATTTCTTCTTCCACCATCTTTAGCCAAGTCTTTCTCGGTCTTCCCCGTCCTCTACTTCCTTCTACATTCATTTCCATCACTCTTCTCAACCAGTCACTTTCATCCTTCCTCAAACACATGACCAAACCATCTCAACCGTTCCTCTTCACAGCATCAATCACAGGCTCTATTCCCATCATCTTTCGCAATTCATCATTTGTTTTCCTCTCTCTCAACTATACTCCGCACATCCACTGAACCATTCGCATTTCCACCCTTTCCAGCCTCCGTTGCTGCTCTACATTCATGACCCATGTCTCACTCCCATAAATCATAACACTTCTCACACATGCAGCATACACTTTTCCCTTCAGCTTCAACGACACTCCCCTCCTCATCAGCACGCCACTCAGTTCCCGAAACTTCTTCCATGCACATCTCACTCCAGCAACCGTTGCCGTGTCTGATCCACCTTCTCCATTCAGCATGTCTCCGAGGTAGCAAAATGTTTTCACACCTTCCAGCTTCACACCGTCTCCAAGATCCAACTCAACATTTCCTCCATCTGCAGCTCCCTCTGTGCACACCTTACATTTGAATGTAGCTGCCACACTGGTTAATGACCCTCTCAGACCACGACATTTTTGATGAACCCACTCAGTGCACATTGTACATTGAATGGAATTCACTCCGACACCATTCCTGCACACAGCACATGGTCACTTCCCAGTTCTTTCCATCTCACCACATGCTTTACCACTTGCCATCACCTTCGTCTTTCCTATATTCACCTTCAGACCTTTTGCCTCCATACATTCCTTCCACTTGTTCATCTTTTCCTTCAGTCCATCCATACTTTCCGCAATCAACACCAGATCATCTGCATACAACAACTCCCACGGTAAACCCTCCTTTACGTTCTGAGCCAGCACCTCCATCACAGCTACAAATAGTAGTGGACTTAGTACCGACCCCTGATGCACTCCCACCTTCACCTCAAACTCACCACTGTTCCCGTCCTTCGTCCTTACAGCTGTGCGCGCTCTTTTCAACATTGCCCTCACTACTCTGATCAACCATTCCTCCACTCCTAACTTCCTCAATGCCCATGTCAATACTTCGCGTAGAGCCCTATCGAATGCTTTCTCCAGATCAACAAACCCAAGAAACAACTTCTTCCTCTTCTCCATGTACTTCTCCTGCAACTGCCTCACAATAAAGAGCGCGTCTGTCATTCCTCTTCCTGGCATAAATCCAAACTGCATTTCGTCGATCTTCACCTTCTTCCTTATCCTCCTCTCCAACACCCTTTCCAATACCTTCATTCCATGCTCCAATAATTTTATCACTTGGTACGAGCCACACTCCAGAGGGTCACCTTTCCCCGTGTATAGAGGGACGAGGGTACTCAGTTCCCAATCCACTGGAATGCGGCCTTCTTTCACCACCAGATTACAGATCTGTCATTCTCTTCACACCCCAACTTCCTGCTGGCTTCAGCATATCTCCCACAACTCCCGTCGGCCCTCCCGCTTTTCTACTCTTCATTGCTTTTATCGCTTCCTCAACTTCCTTTTCAGTTATCTTCTCTGCCGGTCCTAAAACTGGGTTACTCTCTATGTTGCCATCCCATTCATTCTCTGTATTCAACAGCATTTCCATATAGCTTTTCCATCTTTCTTTAATTCCATCTGGGTCCACAACGATTTGTCCCACTTCATCCTTCAAGCAATTCACCCCCATCACATCACACCTCTCTTTCGCTATCTGCTTTGCAATCCTGAATACCTTTAACTGATATAAAAGGTATAACTGATATAAGTGCTATAAACTGATATAAAATGATCAATAACAATACATATAACCTGATCTATCTAACATGCTATAAACTGATATAAAATGATCAATAACAATAGATATAACCTTATCTATCTAACAAGCTTTAAACTGATATAAAATGATCAATAATGATAGATATAACCCAACCTAATGTGCTATAAACTGATATAAAATGATAAATAATGATAATTATAAAAAAAATTTTTTTTTTAAATTATAGATCAATAATGATCAATGATCAATCAATGATCAATCAAAAATCAATGATCAATAAAAATGATCAATAATGATAGATACAACCTAATCTATCTAATGTGTGATAAACTGATATAAAATGATCAATGATGATAGATATAACCTGATCTATCTAACGTGCTTTAAACCGATATATTGTCGTGTGATTGCCCTTGGTGAAGACCGGGATATCACGGATAGCAATCGAGCTTACTTTGAGGCATTATCCAATTGATGGCGAATGATACGCGAGACAGAATGAAGAATACCGCCTCACCTGGACGGCGCAGGCGTCTTCACCCCTGTGGAAATAAACTCAAGCAGGAATGGGTTTAGAATTGTTTGGGAAAATAATACAAGGGTTTATTTATTAAATATTGGGACAGGAAAAGAATGCGCCGGTAACTAAATCCCCCTAAAATGGAGTGCTCCCACTCACAGACGTCTAAAACACACAAAGGAAGATATAATTTAAAAGAAACGTTGTGTTCTGTGGTGCGAGCTTATCTCTGTCTGCAGTCAGGAAACGTCAGATTTGAGCACCGTAGTCCAACGCGGCTCCGGTTGGCGCGAAGCAGGCCTCGCCGCGTGCCCATTCACCAGGCCTCGACGCGTCCTTGTTCGCACACCACTAGGCCCACCGAGCCACCCGCTCACCCTGGTCTCGTCTGCTGGCGTGCCACAGGCCTTCCACGCGACTCGAACGGTCGCGTGCAGTTCGCTCCTCCGGCTGTGCCTGGTTCTGTCCACGCGGAATCGCTCGCATGTCCGGAA
Organism: Myxine glutinosa; assembly: GCF_964187855.1. Lineage (NCBI taxonomy): Eukaryota > Metazoa > Chordata > Myxini > Myxiniformes > Myxinidae > Myxine > Myxine glutinosa. The sequence continues at coordinate 32,593,019 of NC_136268.1, forward strand.
CCAAGATGAGAGACTCGACGGTAGAGGAATGCACAAGCAACAGGAGAAGAAGGGAAGAGCATCCAAATCGAAGATAACGTCCTGCCACAAAGGGATCGAAAACCAAGAGAGAAAATGTCTGCCTGCATGACGTTTTACCGGCCGTCTCATGACGTCAGCTCTCCTCCTTCTCCAACCAGTGCGTCGCTTCTTGCTCACCCCTCGCGTCCTCCACTCCCATTGGTCGAGCGCTTCATGCTCTTGGTGTCATCCCATCGGTCGGTGACCAACCAGTATCTCGCTTCCTTCACCTTCCTTCCACCCATCACGAGGAAGCTTCTTGGCGTGGCTCTCGGCCTGCCTGTTCGATGTTTCATTCCCTGCCGGTGTAATGCGCGGCCGCTTCCTGTCTGTTCTTCCAGTAAGTCTCATTGTGAGAGGGAAGTTTTTATTAATGTGTGCGCTAATGGGGCTAACTAATGTCTCACTTCCTTCACGTTCCTTCCACCAATCATGGGGAAGCTTCTTGGAGTGGCTCTCGGGGTGCCTGTTCGATGTTTCATTGCCCTGCCGGCGTAATGTGCGGCCGCTTCCTGTCTGTTCTTCCGGTAAATCTTATTGTGAGAGGGATGTTTTTATTAATGTGTGCGCTAATGGGGCTAACTAATGTCTATTGGTGTGTTGCCATATGGGACAAATGGATGATCACAGGTTTGACACACTGGGGAATTAGCATCATCCCTACAACTACTTAACATGCCCCATTCCTCGTAATGGGGACGAAGATACACCTTAATCTGAACAAACCGCCTAAACAAACTTATTACAGTTGAGGTTCCCCATCACGACAGCCGGAGCATAATATATATGCAGATCTACCTGGATCTATATATGCCCAAACCCAAAATTCATAACAATATAAGGCCAGATAAAAAAAAAGAGTTGGTGATCGTCCCCGCCCGACCCTACGAAACACACCCGACCCGAAACTTTTTTTATTTTTATTTTGAAAAAAAGCATTAAAAAACGATCTTTTCACAGTCAAATTTGGCGCCGTTCTGCACCGCATGCGCAGTGCATGCTGCGCAGAGCGTCGCAAGTGCCTCGGGCAACTTCACCCATTTTACGTTAGCCATTCATGGCGGCTATTGTGTGAGATTTTTCCCGCTGAAATCTATCGATTCGTGCTGCTATGGCCACCATTCTCTACAGCTGTGGAAGTGTGTTAACGGAAATCAACAACAATGGTGATGACGATCCTGAACAGGATACCAGACTCGCTGATCTTTATGTTCGTGCCAATCTGAACTGTGCTTCCCCTATAGAACTAGCGTACGACTCTGCTGGCTATGAAATGCTCTGCATCCACTGTGGTACTGAGGAGAATTTGGTTGAAAAGGCAGGGCAATACCCTCAATGTAACATTTGTACTGCAAAGCCAGTACCAAAGCGTGGCAGAAATCTTGTTCAACATGCTCAATAGTTTCAAGGTGCCGAGGGCATGGTGTTTATCTGTTTTTCCGATGTCATGGTGGATATACATGTACAGGTGTCTTGCCCTTTCACTACCAAGCTCAGCCAGGACATTCAACATCATCCAAAATCACACAAACACTGTGTTTCATAGAGATTTGGGCAATGTCTGTAAATCTGTGAGATGAATGAAGAAATTAAATCATTTTGAGGAGAAAGGAGTCTTTATTTCATATTTTTCCATGTCAACAAAACTCAATGGAAAGTAGGAAAAAAAAGAAAGAAAAAAAAACCCTCCCTACCCGAACTTTTGAGAAAAAAGGACGATCACCAACTCTTTTTTTTTATCTGGCCTAATGATCAATGATGATAGATATAACCGGATCTATCTAACGTGCTATAAACTGATATAAAATGATCAATGATGATAGAAATAACCTGATCTATCTAATATGCTATAAACTGATATAAAATGATCAATAACGATGGAAATGCCATGATCTATCTAACGTGCTATAAACTGATATAAAATGATCAATAACACTCGATATAACCTGATCTATCTGACGTGCTATAAACTGATATAAAATGATCAATAACAATCGATATAACCTGATCTATCTGACGTGCTATAAACTGATATAAAATGATCAATAATGATAGATATAACCTGATCTATCTGACGTGCTATAAACTGATATAAAATGATCAATAATGATAGATATAACCTGATCTATCTGACGTGCTATAAACTGATATAAAATGATCAATAACGATGGAAATGCCATGATCTATCTAACGTGCTATAAACTGATATAAAATGATCAATAACAATCGATATAACCTGATCTATCTGACGTGCTATAAACTGATATAAAATGATCAATAACAATCGATATAACCTGATCTATCTGACGTGCTATAAACTGATATAAAATGATCAATAATGATAGATATAACCTGATCTATCAAACGTGCTATAAACTGATATAAAATGATCAATAACAATCGATATAACCTGATCTATCTAACGTGCTATAAACTGATATAAAATGATCAATAACAATCGATATAACCTGATCTATCTAACGTGCTATAAACTGATATAAAATGATCAATAACAATCGATATAACCTGATCTATCTAACGTGCTATAAACTGATATAAAATGATCAATAACAATCGATATAACCTGATCTATCTAACATGCTATAAACTGATATAAAATGATCAATAACAATCGATATAACCTGATCTATCTAACGTGCTATAAACTGATATAAAATGATCAATAACAATCGATATAACCTGATCTATCTAACGTGATATAAACTGATATAAAATGATCAATTAATCTATCTATATAATTATAAAATTGAAATCTTGCGTGTTTGTGTGTAACATTCGATCGGTCCGGGGGCGTGGCTTACCCCTTTGAGAGAGTAGTAATATCCACCATTTTATTAACTCGCATAGCTTTGAGGCCTGTTTTGTAGGCCCGTGGTGTCTTGCTCTCTCTCCCAGCTTTATTTCAAATCAAATTCGATATATCGTTTCATTTTTCACAGTCACTAACATAGTTTTAGACTCGGTTGAAAAAAAACGGGAAGAAAATTGCGCCACCTTGATATACGAAAATACACCGCCTAAAATAACAGGCATACAGTATATATCTTCGTTATTTCATTCAACATTATTACCCGGAAGTAAAATATGTTTCAGGAAATTACCGAGAGATATTTCTTCGATTTTTTTTATTATTTATATGCGCATGTGGCGGACACAAAAGCCCACTGGCTTGGTGACATCATTCCGCGCACCAAGTGGGCGGTGGCCACGCCCGAGGGGTAGGCGTGGCCTCATGATATACACCGGGCGCCCAGCCCGGAGCGGGCCAGTGTTACAGTGAGCTCCTGCAATAAAGACGCTTATGAGTTACCGCTTGTCCGCTTCCTCCTTGCTCGCAAGCAGCGCGCGTAACGCCGCGCTTTACTGGTGATCCCGACGTGATTTGAACACGCAACCTTCTGGCTAACGGCCTGTGTGAGCGATTTCACCGCTCATTGAAGGCCGCGCTCCGGGCCACCCTCCGCGACGGCGGCTGGGTCGACAGGCTCCCCTGGGTCCTGCTGGGCCTCCGGACGGCGCCCAAGGAGGACCTGCACGCATCCGCGGCGGAGTTGGTCTTCGGGCAACCGCTGCGGGTGCCGGGCGAGTTCCTCCCCGACTCCACGGCACCATGGTCTGCGGCACAGCAGCGCTCCGCTCTGCAAGAGACCGCCCAGAGGTTCGCCCCGGTGCCAACGGCATGCCACGGGCACCCACCGACGCACGTCGCCCCGGAGCTTCGCACGGCGGAGTACGTCTTCGTCCGCCACGATGCCCATCGAACACCACTGCGGCCCCCGTACGACGGGCCTTTCCGCGTGCTGGAGACTGGGGCGAAGCACTTCACCCTGGACATCGGCGGTACTCCTGACCGCGTTTCGGTAGACCGCCTCAAGCCGGCCCACCTCGATGTGGACCATCCACCGCCAGTGGCCCGACCCCCACGCCGGGGCCGCCCTCCTGCGGGCGGACCCCCGGCACCGCCCAGCCCCGCCGCCACGCCGCCCCCCGGTCCTGCACCCATCCCAGGGGCAGCCAGGGGCATCCCACCTGGCATCCCTGCACCCCGGACGCCGCCGATCGCCAGGGGGCGCTTCGGCCGGGTCATTCGTCTGCCCCGCAAACTGGCCCTCCAGGTGCGCGGGAATTCTGGGGGGGGCACGTGTGGCGGACACAAAAGCCCACTGGCGTGGTGACATCATTCCGCGCACCAAGTGGGCGGTGGCCACGCCCGAGGGGTAGGCGTGGCCTCATGATATACACCGGGCGCCCAGCCCGGAGCGGGCCAGTGTTACAGTGAGCTCCTGCAATAAAGACGCTTATGAGTTACCGCTTGTCCGCTTCCTCCTTGCTCGCAAGCAGCGCGCGTAACGCCGCGCTTTACGCATACACTTTAAATAGGTTTATTTGAAATCATTAATTTTCACAATGTAATTTATTTGTCATTTGATGATCGGCAAAAATATGTTTCAGGAAATTACCGAGAGATATTTCTTCGATTTTTTTTATTATTACCGCTTCCATCTGATTTCATTTTTATCGATGGTTTTAGACTCGGTAAAATAAATAATTGAGAACATTCACGCACACACGGGAAATTGCAGAGATATATTTTAAAAATCGCGCCACGTTGATGAACGAAAATACACCGCCTAAAATAACAGGCATACAGTATATATCTTCGTTATTTCATTCAACATTATTACCCGGAAGTAAAATGTTTCAGGAAATTACCGAGAGATATTTCTTCGATTTTTTTATTATTTATATGCGCATACACTTTAAATAGGTTTATTTGAAATCTTTAATTGTCACAATGTAATTTATTTGTCATTTGATGATCGGAAAAACGATAGCACAAAAACAATACTATTTTCAGGAAGAATGTCGTATCAACCCTCCGACGGCGCTACGGACGCGGACAACGAATCACACCTCACGTCTATGGACGCGAATAGCAACATTCCTTCAAGTTCTCGTGCGGAAGCAGTATCTCCGAGGGGTGCTGAAACAGACGATGGGAGATCACGACGTCTTCAGCAGCAACGAGAAAGCCAAAGGAAGAGACGACATGCTGAAACGCCTGAGCAAAGGTCACAGCGCCTTCAGCTGCAAAGACAAAGGGCAAGGATAAGAAGGAGTGCTGAGACGGAGGAGGTGAGAGCACAGCGTCTTCAGGAGGAACGAGAGAGAGTCAGCTTGCGAAGGGATGCGGAATCTGCAGAGGAGACGTCACAGCGCCATCAAGAGCAGCAAGAAAGAGATCGTATGAGGAGAGATGCGGAATCTGCAGAGGAGACGGCACAGCGTCTTCAGGAGCAGCGAGAAAGAGATAGGATAAGGGAAGTTCTTGAGACAAGGCAGAGAAACGCGCAGAATGCAAGAAATTTCACTTCTGCTGACGTCGGTGCGATGGACAAGATTTGTCCACATTGTAGAGCGCTTCTTTTCCAAGGTGAAACAGCTCATTTTTGCTGCACGAATGGAAAGGTGTCCTTGGGAAATCTGGGACCTTTACCCCATCAATTACACAATCTGTTTGCCGGCGATGGACCCACAGCGAACGAATTCCGCAGGAACATCAGACAATACAACTGTCTATTTCAAATGACATCATTTGGAGGAAGCCAAGTTTCTCCTCGGCATGGTGCATGGAGCCCATCGGTCATAATTCAGGGTCAAATACATCATCGTATCGGTTCCTTCTTGCCAAATGCGGATGAACAACCGAAATTCCTCCAAATTTATTTCTTAGATCCACATGACAGCGTACAGTTGAGGATGCGGATACTCACCAATGCTGGTATTCACCGTGATGTAGTTGGAGCATTAGAGACCGTGCTGAGACAAGTGAATCCTTACGTTCACTCGTTCCGCATGGCACGCGAGGAAATAGGCAATTTGCCAGAGGCGTTCGTTCTTATTGATCCCAACAGGAGACCAGCTGGTGAACATGAGAGGAGGTTCAATGGTCAAATCGCTCATGAAGTGGGTGTCGTTGTGAAGAATACTGTCGATCCTCAAGCTACAGCGCGTCACATTGTATTGAAAGCAAGAGGAGGAGCGCTGCAAAGTATTTCTGAGTTGCACCGTTCTTACGACGCACTCCAGTATGTTCTCTTCTTCCCATTCGGAGATGACGGATGGCAGCCCGAAATGAACATGACCAATGGCAGGAGATTGACTGCCATGAAATACTACTCCTACCGAATAATGAACCACGAGGATGAGTTCAACTACCTCCTCAGAGGGGGGCGTCTGTTCCAGCAGTATCTTGTTGATATGGCAGCCAAAATGGAAGGCACAAGATTGGCGTTTATAAGACTGAACCAGGCATCGCTGAGGTCTGCTACATACAGTGGCTTCACTGATGCTCTCAATGACAATGACGATTTGTCCAACATCGGACGCCGCGTACTACTGTCATCGACATTTGTAGGGGGGCCGAGGTATATGATGGAGCGATGTCAAGATGCCATGATGTACGTAAGAAAATATGGTAACGCGACCTACTTCATCACTATGACGTGTAATCCAAAGTGGCCTGAAATCTCCAATAACCTGTTTCCTCACCAAAGTGAGAACGACAGACCGGATCTCATTGCGAGAGTGTTCGAGTTGAAGAAAACGGTGTTCATTAAATACCTCACTGGATCAGAAGGCTTCTTCGGGAACTGTATCGCTCACGTTGTGTGTGTGGAGTACCAAAAGCGAGGTCTCCCTCACATACACTGTTTGCTGTGGCTCGATGAAGCTTCAAAGCCGAGACCACAAGACTTTGATCGATTTGTACAAGCTGAAATACCAGATCCCGATGAAGATCCAGAGGGACACAGACTGGTGTTGAAGCACATGATCCATGGTCCATATTGTTCCACAGCAACTGGATGCTGGAAGAATGGAGCATGCAGACACAGATACCCGCGGTCATATGCTCCGTACACACGGTGCGGAGACGATTCGTACCCCATATATAGAAGAAGATCCCCAGAAATGGGAGGATTTGAAGGGCACCAAGAAGGGAGGCAACGACGACCTGTTACAAATCAGTGGGTTGTTCCCCATAATCTCTATCTCCTGAAAACGTTTGATTGCCACATCAACGTTGAAATATGCTGCTCTATAAAGTCGATCAAGTATGTTATTAAGTATGCCATGAAAGGTAGCGATCAAGCTACATATGCACTGCGCACAAACGACGAGATAACGGAGTACTTGACGGGTAGATACATTGGACCTTCAGAGGCTGTTGCCTCCATTCTTGGATTCTCAGTCCATGACAGGAAGCCGGCCGTTATCCGTTTAGGAGTACATCTGCCAAATGAACAACAGGTATTTTTTGCTGGGAACGTTCGTGAACAAAGAAATAATCCCAATATGGCCAAAACCACGTTGACAGAGTTTATGGATCTTTGCAGACGTGACCATTTCGCTAAGACACTGTTGTACGTGGATGTTCCGAGATTCTATACATGGACCAAGAAGAGATGGCAACGAAGAAAACAGGGCAGACCGGTGGAGGGCAACCCTGGAATGTTTGAGGATGACATATTGGGACGAGTTTACACTGTTTCGCCGCGTACTGGTGACCTGTACTATTTCCGACTACTCCTCCACCACGTGAGAGGGCCGACTTCGTTCGAAGTCCTGAGAACGTGTGATAATGTCATTCTACCCACATTCAAAGACGCTTGCAGAGAAATGGGTTTGCTGCAAGAAGACGCTGTCTGGCGCGAGACTCTGGAGGATGCTGAGAGGACACGCCTTCCCAGACCCATGAGGGATTTGTTCGTTGTGCTCCTCACACAAAGTGAAGTCGACAATCCATTGGATCTATGGGAACGTTTCAAGGACGCTATGGCTGAAGATTATCTTCTAGCTCATCGACGATCTGCAAATGATCCCAATATTGCCATCAACGAGCGCCATCATGACTTGGCTCTATCGTATTTGCAGCAGAAACTGCAATTGTTGAACAGACCTGTTGCACATTTTCACTTGCCGACTCCAACGACTGTTCTTCGTGATGAAGGGATTGCCAACATTCACCTACTGAGAGAACTCCAATACGACACGGAGGAACAACAGCGAATCGTAGACGAAAGGCAGCTTCTGCTCAATGATGAGCAGAGAGTTGTCTATGACTTTGCGTGCGGTTGCATCCGCACGAATCAGTCATCAATGATTTTCATTGACGCGCCTGGAGGCACAGGGAAGACGTTTCTTATTAATCTGATTCTCTCTAAAGTGAGCGAGTGGAGAAGTTGCCCTTGCGGTGGCATCATCTGGCATAGCTGCTACCCTCATGCCTGGTGGAAGAACAGCGCACTCAAGGTTCCAAATCCCTCTGACACCGAGGGAAGATGGCGTATGCAACATCGATAAAAATTCCACTATCGCAGACATCTTTCGAAGTACAAAACTCATCGTGTGGGATGAGTGTCCTATGATCAGGAGAGAGAGTTTCGAGGCTGTGGATCGCACGTTGCGTGATGTATGTGACAAAGACGAGCCTTTTGGAGGGATCTTGACGATATGCTGTGGTGATTTCCGTCAACTTCTGCCCGTGGTGAAAAGAGGGTGTGATGCTGACGTTGAGAATGCATGCATAAAGAAGTCCTACTTATGGCAGAGCTTTGGAATGTTTCACTTGAGAACTAATATGCGACTGACCGACGGAAGTGGGCAGTTTTCAAGATTTTTGCTCGACATCGGCGAGGATAGAATCGAGAAAAATGCGGATGATGAGATAGATTTGCCAGAGGATATACTGCTGACAGCGAGTGGGCTCGATGAGTGCATCGATACCATATATCCATCATTCGCCAATCCGATGGAGGTTTTTTCAGCAAGGTCTATATTAGTGCCCCTCAACGATATGATGCGAAACATCAATTCAAGATGCATCACAAGGTTCCCTGGTGCTAGCAAGGAGTATGCTGCGTTCAACAGTGTGACTGAGGGTACTGATGCGACGCACTTCCCAACGGAATTCCTAGATTCCGTTGAAGTCTCGGGATTGCCGCCGCACAACCTCGAGCTCAAAAAAGGATCCCCTATCATTTTGATGCGGAACTTGGACCCTCCGAAACTTTGCAATGGGACGCGCATGATTGTTGAGGACATGCTTCGAAATATTATAGTTGCGAGGATCATAAGTTCAACGTTTGAAGGCGAAACTGTAATGCTCTCTCGGATCCGACTAAATCTGTCGGAAGCTGAGGATATCCCTTTGCAGCGCTGCCAGTTCCCCATACAATCCTGCTTCGCAATGACGATCCATAAGGCGCAAGGGCAAACTATGGAGAATCTGCTGGTCTACCTGGAGAAACCGGTCTTCCAGCATGGTCAGCTGTATGTGGCGCTCAGTCGAGGGAAGAGGAAAGAGAACGTGCGAGTTTATGTAAATGGAGGATCGTCGACAAAGAACATCGTCATCAGAAGTGTCCTCTGACAACAAAATCGTGGTAGTCCACGGGCCGCGTGTTTTTTCTAAAAAAAAAAAAAAAACGTGATCGGAGATAAGGGCCGAAATCACGTGTCACAGATAAGTGATTTAGAACGCTGGAGAGGTGAGCCTTATGGCTTGCTGGCCCAAATAATCTCCCTGATGATGTCCAGCGTTCGCTTTAGTTCTATTCTCATATCTATTCAAACTGACTGACCCAACGGGTCATGTCATGGGTCGTCTCGTGAGAGATATAACCTGATCTGTCTAATCCCCTATATAAGAGAGCTGTTGGTCTGTCTGTCTGTCTGCCTGTGTGTCGCCATTTTTCTCAGAGATGGATGAACGGATCTTCGTCAAACTTTCAGAGGTTGATCAGTGAATTCTGGGGTTGTGGAGGACTGGGAGAGAGGCGTAAATTCTCCATGTAAATGTGTACCGTGTGGCACCACCTGGTGATGGTGGCAGAGGATATTACAATTTCCTTTTTTACCTGGGCAACACTGAGGTTATGAAGCAGTCTTTGCACGGGAAAAAATTTCCTCCTTCCCTTCCCCCCCTTTTATACTTTACTTGGGGTACAAATACAAATACAACTTTGTCCGGGGGGGGGGGGGTAACATGGGCTATGTCCCCCCCCCCTCCTCCCCGGCAACGTCGGGTACTCCTGCTGGTGTGTTATAAACCGATATAAAATCTATAGTGGTAAAATAGAGTACATATCAGTGTGTGTGTGTGTGTGTGTGTATGTATGTGTGTGTGCGTGTGTGTGTGTGTGTGTATGTTTGCACATGTGTGTGCGTGTGTGTGTTGGTGTGTGTGCGTGTGTGTGTGTGTCCATGTGCGTGGGTGTGCGTGTGTGCGTGTGTGTGTCTGTCCATGTGTGTGTGTGTGTCCATGCGTGTGTGTGTGTGCGGTTGTGTGTGTGTTTGTGTGTGTGTGTGTGTGCATGTGTGTGTGTGTGTGCGTGTGTGTGTTTGTGTCTGTGTGTGTGTGTGTGTGTGTGTGTGTGTGTGTGCATGCGTGTGTGTGTGTGTGTGTGTGTGTGTGCGTGCATGTGTCTCCTCCATAAGTAAAAAAAAACATGAAACCTAGCGGCCTCAAACTTTTCACGCATACTTAGCCTACTCCTCGGCAGTGCATGGATGAAGACTGGGTGTTTGGGTAAATTTAAACATCCCTTTTGAAGGTAATTAACAGAATTATTAAACAAAAAGAAAAACAGGCTTAATCCTTGGTCCACCCATGTTCACCTCTCAGTGGTCTTAATCCGCCATTTTGATTCAGCCTCCAAAAATGTCTTGCTTTGGAACAGGTCGTAACGGTTTCTCTACAATAAAGTGCTCACCATTGAATGCCTGATCTTAATAGCTACGAATCAATAATCACATGTGAAGGAAGCCAGCATTCCTTATCAACCATTTTGTTGGAGTGCTTTCTTGAGTGCTTCATTAGCCGCTAAGCGAACACTCTAAAAGCTGCTTGGCAATGGATTACACCCCAGTTTCACCATTTTCTAACCTTTCCATTTACTTTATTTGTCTTTTTGGGAAATATTTGTAATTACTGTTGCTCACCTTTGAGTACTGCTCTTCAATGTTTGTTCGTTTGCACCTTTTTCTGTGATCTGCTCTCATTTAGGATGTTATTTCATTTCATTAGGAGATTGGAGCAATGTTATCTTCTATATAAAAGTGAAGGAGACGTTGTTTGTTTGTCATTTTCTTTAAAACTTTTAAGCAGTCATTTTCTCACAATTCATCTATGTAATTCAGCAGGAGTGTCTGTCTGCCCGTCCGACGAAAAAAATATATAATGAAATAATTAATTATGCAACAAACCCTCCAAACATCATAACCCATCTGTTGAGGTGAGACAATAACATCAACAACAACAACAACAACTTTGTTTGCCTTCTGACCACGTGGGGTGGTAGAAGATAGAGAGACCACCGACCTGTCTACGATGGTGAAGTGATGGACCCACAGACTCGGCTTCATTGCGGAACATTCCAATGATCTTCAAGGCCTTGGTTTCCATTGCGTCAAGCCGAGCAAGGTGTGATGCAGGAGAGCCAGCCTATAGGGGAGAGCAGTACTCCATCAAGTTGCGGATGAAGGCCTTCTATGTAGATAAGAGTTCAGGTGTGCCAAGGAAGGACTACTTCGTACGATGGAGGGTGCCCAGTCAGCGGTTTGGTGCAACAATGAGGTGCAACCAATATAAACCTGTCTCGACCTGGCTGACCTGTCCTGGTGATTAGGCTGGAGGTCTCTGAGTGGACAGGAATATCCAATCATAGAGAGGTTCTAGTGTGAGCACCAATCCCCATTCTCCATAGATGTTTTTGTACATTTGAGCCAGGTGTACATGACATATGAGCCATCCGTTGTACAATTCCAAATTGTGTAATCATGGTGTTTAACTGTGCTGTGTACCAACACAAAGACAAAACACTACCTGTACAAAGCACAAATGGCAGGCCGTGGTAGCTAAATTTGGAGCCATCTATTTATTACATATGCAAATGCAGCAACAATTTCACCCTCCCATCCCTTCATACAGTACACCGTATGTAACATGTACATGCACTGACAACACTACCCCCCAAAAATGAGAAAATAAAATGGGCAATGATAGGAAAGAGGAAGGGGAGGGGGTCGGTAAGGAAGTGTCGGAGGAGGAAGGAGAGAAGGTTGGGAGGACATATAGGAGTAAGGAAAGGGGAAATCCATGGAGTACATGGGATTGGGGGAGATCATAAATTGCACAACATTTGCATACGTAATAGATAGATGGTTCCTTCCAGCATATGCTGTACATTTACTTTGCTCTGGAAAATGTACTTACAGTCACACTTATTCAAGGCATATTGCATGAACACAATGGCACATTCTAGGTGCTGTTGGATTCTGCTACCTGGGTGGTGGGGATCAATTATTTATTTATTTTGATTGGCACTTTAAATACCTCATTTGTCTCCGAATGCTGTAGTAGTAGTAATAGTCGTAGTAGTTGTAGTAGCAGGAGTTGTAGTCATAGTAGTAATATTAGTCATAAGTTGTCGTAGTAGTAGTGGTAATAGTAGTTGTAGCAGTAATAATAGTAGTAGTTGTAGTAGTAGTAGTAGTAGTCGTTGTAGTTGTAGTAGTAATACTAGCAGTAGTTGTAGTAGAAGTGGTTGCAGTCGTAGTAGTAGTAGTCGTAATAGTAGTTGTAGTAGTCATAATAGCAGTAGTTGTATTAGCAGTAGTTGCAGTCATCGTAGTAGTAGTAGTTGTAGTAATAGTAGTTGTAGTAGTAATTATAGCAGTAGTTGTATTAGCAGTAGTTTCAGTCATAGTAGTAGTAGTAGTTGTAGTAATAGTAGTTGTAGAAGTAATAATAGCAGTAGTTATAGTGGAAGTAGTTGCAGTCATAGTAGTAGTAATAGCAGTTGTAGTAGTCATAGTAGTTGTAGTCGTAGTAGTAGTAGTAATTGGTTGTTGTTCCTGTACAGGTGTAAATGTCAGGTGCTGCTATTGCCGCATAAACGCTTGTAACGAACACCTGTACAGTGTAACCTTGGGCTAACCTTTCTTTGCAAGCATCTTGTGGGTCAGTGTTGGGGTCGGGAGAGGGGCACGGATGGTTGGGGGGAAAGGGGAGGGAGAAACAGAGCAGTTTCCTATTTAAGTCTGTTAACTTCACCCCGAAGATAATGTTTTAGGAAGGAGGGGATTGGAGAGGGGGGAAGAAAAGGTTATCTGACCACCAACGTCGCTGGCAGGCATAGATACTGACCCTCTCTGTCTCTGTCTGTGTCTGTGCGTATGTTTCTGTCTGTTTGTCTGTGTGTTTGTTGTTTTCTTTAGAATGTGTCTTTGTCTATTTTTCGTTCCTTCCAGCAAACTCCCTTATTTTTAATAGAACAATAGAAGCAATGCAATTACAGATCGCCTTGTCACTGCTATTGTTACGGTGATGGTCACAAGCATCAATCTCCCAGCCACTTGAACCCGGCGTCCAAATGTGTGCACACAGCACCCTGGCACGTGCACAGAGCACCTAGGCACGTCACGTGCCTGGGTCCTGTGTGCACGTGCGTGGGTCCTGTGTGCACGTGCGTGGGTTATATTTGCACGTGCCTGCCTGGGTCCTGTGTGCACGTGCCTGGGCCCTGTGTGCATGTGCCTGGGTGATAGTATGCACGTGCGTGGGTGGTGTGTGCACGTGTTTAGGTGCTGTGTGCACGTGCCTGGGTCCTGTGTGCACGTGCCTGGGTAATGTGTGCACGAGCTTGGGTGATAGTATGCACGCGCGTGGGTGGTGTGTGCATGTGTTTAGGTGCTGAGTGCACGTGCCTGGGCGCTATGTGCACGTGCCCGGGTGATATCACCCGGGCACGTGCACACAGCATCCAGACACGTGAACACAGCACCTAACCACATGCGCACTGCTTCCAACTGTGTACATACAGGATACAGCACCCATGTACGAGCACCCATTGTCTATCTCTGTAGACAGTGCCCGGACACTTACACCGAGTGCGAAATTGTGTGCACACGGTGCCCAAGTACCTGCACACATCATCAAAACATCATCTGGGAACGAGAATTGGGCGAAGAGCAAGCCGGAGCCGGCCGGACCACACGGACCACACGGACACGCCGCCGCTATCACTCGTATCACTCATCCGCCCATCAGACATCATTTCCCGACTTCAGCCATTGGCGCCCACCTCCCGACCTGTATATTTGCATTCGGCGGTGATGGAGAAACGAGGCGAGGTCGGTACCGGGACACTTTTGATGTCTGGAAGAGAAAGGGGGACAGAAGAGAGAAAGACAACAGACGGACTGCAGACAAGGTGAAAGACAAAACTATTAAACTAACATTATTAGCACTTTTATACGAATGCAAAACTCATTTTGGCGCTTTTTGTCAAAGAGATCAGAGGAAGCACAATAGACTTTTGGGCTGTGTCCTGTGGGTTCGATTCCCGACCCGACTATAAACTGCCACTCTGGTGCTTCCTAGGCAGATCCTTGCATCAAGGAGTAGGCCTACACCATCTGTCGGATGGGTCATGAGCTAGAGATTCGTCTGACAGGCTGGTGGACATTAGAGATCCCACGGTGCCGTTCACAAAGAACAGGCCATTGTGTGCCGGTGCAGCAGCCAAATTCCAAATTCCTACCCTAACTACCGTTCGGGAGACAAAAACGAAACATCCAGTGTGAGAAAGTTTAAACAGCACACAAACCGGACCACCACCAGACAGACAAACAGATAGACAGGGATGTTCGCGTGGACTGCACACCTGCCCTTTGAGTTCTACTCACCTGGGATTTCCAGGCGGGTTTCATTGTATGATCACTGTACCTTTGTGACAGCGTGTTGATGACCTGTGCTGCGTGAAGCTTTGCAAAAGTGATATGGTAACAAGCTTACCTTACTTCACTCTTCAGTCTTCACTTTATCTTTTCCGAGAGTGTGATTGATTAGGTCTTCGCCCGTTTCCCATGCAGCTGATCTTTGTTCTTAAACTTATGCAAACACCTGTAGTTCTTATACTTCTTCTACTACTACTACTACTACTACTACTACTACTACTACTACTACTTACTATGACTACTATTACTACGACTGCTACTACTACGACTACTACTACTACTACTACTACCATTATTACTACTTACTATGACTACTATTACTATGACTACTACTACTACTACTACTATTACTGCTACTTACTATGACTAATATTACTACTACTACTACTACTACGACTACTACTACTACTACTACCATTACTACGACTTACGATGACTACTATTACTATATTACTTACGATGACTACTATTACTACTATGACTACTACTACTACTACTACGACTACTACTACTACCATTACTACTACTTACTATGACTACTATTACTACGACTACTACTACTACCATTACTACTACTTACGATGACTACTATTACAACTACTACTACTACTACTACCATTACTACTACTTACTGTGACTACTATTACTATGACTACTACTACTACTACTACTACTACTACTACTACCATTACTACTACCTACTATGACTACTATTACTACGACTGATACTACTACGACTACTACTAATACCACTAATACTACTTCTTCTTAAACAGCCCCAATTATTCCCACATTATTGTGCGGTCGGCCAGGGAAAAGTTTTGGCCCAAGTCTTTCACGAACCGGCTGGCCAGGCCTAACGTTCACCTGAAGATTATTTAGGCAGGAATTTGGGATATGTTCAGGGTGCTGGGATTCAGACTTTCAGTCGAGTTTCCTGTGAGAGTTGTTATCTGTCCATGATTGGTTCTACAGTATTGAAACATTTCTCAAATAGTTTTGAACGCTCCAAACCTCACAATCTCACCCTGGAAGGATAATCAAATGAACCCACCTATCTATTTCCATGGTCAGTCACTAGAAGTGGTTGAATCTCTTGAAATTGCATTCCTTGCCATAGCCACGACTGGACCGAAAGCAGGGCAAATGTGGACTTCAAATTTGTCCACAAACTGGGCATCCTCCATCGTTCAAACTCTTACCATGAAAAATCTGAACTACTTACAGCCTCCAAAAAGGCTTTGACTGTAGGCCAATGGTCTCCCCCTATGGGCTTGCATCCCTTGTACCACATCTGTTTCTCCTGGATTCTGTGGCATCTCAATCTCTCAACATTATTGACATATCCTGTGATGAGGCCGAAGAACAAGACCTGTTGCTCTCACATCGTAGATGAGTTGGTGGCTCCTTCTTCTCTGAGTATCTTCCAGTCTACTTCCCTCTGATATCCTCACCCCTCCAACCCCTCCCAGCAACACCATAATTTACACGTTCTTCTCATAACCACCTTCTAGTTAAATTTACAAAAACCATAGTGAACGCACACCTCAACTCTTGTTTGCTTCTCCTGTCGGTGGAGCTTCCTTTATGAGGCTGTTCTATCTCACTCTTCCCCATACGGCTTCAAGCAAGCAGTGCACCACCATCTCATGTGATCCCCCATCCGTACCGACAATCTTTATTCACCCCCATTGACCCCGCCTAGCGCAACCCACTAACTTGCAGGTGGCAGTGTTTCCTCCCTTCCCCGTCTCCACTTTTCTTGTTCATTCATCCCCTTGCTTGTTTGGTTCAAGAGTTTCCCTGCTGCCACACTGTCAGTTCATACCACCTGTCACCTTGCTCTTCAATGAGCCTCGATGTTGTCAAGAAAAAAAAGGAAAAAAAAGAGTATATGCCTCTGTTAACTTAAACATCTTTAAAAAGAAAGAAAACGATATCTAAAACTAGAACAATGTGACTGTGTCGCCAATATGCCTCCGCATAGTCCCACAATGGGTGGATGCCATCACTCTGCATATGTATGGGTAGGGGATCACGTTTGTAAAGTTTCGTGTTGATCGGATAAGGTTCGTTTTTCTATCCAAGATGGCTGCCAAACCACGTGACCTATGACATCATCATTTTCCAACTATATGCAACAGTGCTGTGAGATGATATTTGTAAAATTTCGCATCGATAGGGTGAGCGGTTTCAGAGATCTAATTATTTAATATTTCCCTTCAATCCAAGATGGCTGCCAAACCACGTGACCTATGACATCATCATTTTCCAACTATATGCAACAGTGCTGTGAGATGATATTTGTAAAATTTCGCATCGATAGGGTGAGCGGTTTCAGAGATCTAATTATTTAATATTTCCCTTCAATCCAATATGGCTGCCAAACCATGTGACCTATGATGTCATAAATTTAATATTTCAATGCAAACGGGTCATATATCATGTACATGCAATTTTAGATTTTTAGGATAAGGAATTCGATTAAAACATTTTTGGCTGGTATACCACTTCACCTATGATGTCATAATTATCATGCTTTTGTTCCCCATTGGGAGTACTTGACAATGTGCCAAGTTTTAAAATGTTCCATTCAGCGGTTTCCGATAAATATTTTTATTATTATTTGCGTTTAATCCAAGATGCCTGCCATACCACGTGACCTTATGACATCACAGTTATCATAAAAACATTCTGCGTGGGAGTCACTCCTACCCTGAAAGTTTAGTCTCAATCGGATGAAAACGACGACGAAATCAAACAACGACGCATCGAAAAGCTCATATGGAGTTTGTGAAAAAGACCCGAAATGACACCGCAGGCATGTGGAGAAACGTTTTGTGGTCAGACGAGAGAAAAATGTAATTTTCTGGTCTAACTTCAAAGCGTTATGTCTCGCACAAGCCTAACACTGCACACCATCCAGTCAACACCATCCCTACTGTCAACTTCTGGTGGCGCAGGTAATTAAAGGGTCTGCATACATACTGTGTATACATATATATATACACACACACTACCGGTCAAAAGTTTTAGAACACCTCAATTTTTCCAGTTTTTATTGAAATTTGCGCATTTTAAGGTGCACAGTGGGGTAAAATAGCAGGTTTCACGTGCCATCAATAAATTGAAATTATCAGTCTTTCCAGTGAAGCCCCCCACAGCCCCCCACAAACCATATACTGCTAGAAAGCTCAGAGTATGAGGAATCCAAAAATACAGACAAAAGTGAATTTCGGATACAAATAAACATGTGAGCTTTAATTTTCTAGACACATACAAAAATATGTTTTTTTGGTTCACATAATTGAAACTGGAACTACTGCTAACTGCCTCAGTCAATCTGTTATTTACCCCTTTGGGTAGTTAGTATGGGTATATCCAAAGAGACCAGTGATGGCTTTTCAGTAAATTGTAATGATAATTACACAAAATATTTTTTCTTTGTTTTTAAAGAAAAATACACGGATTTTTTTCATAACTCAATTTGTAGTAGGGGTATCTTAAAAAGCCATCATTAATTCATCCAGCATGTTAAGATGATTATTAATGCCAAATTTTATTCAATTTGGATGATTAGTTTTCAAGTTATTTCAACTTATTTCTTTGGAAATAAGTACCAATCAAAACAGTTTGATTCTGAAAATATATACTTCAAAGAACACTTTGACATGAAAAACAACAATGTTTTTATTTTTTTATTTTTTACCCCACTGTGCACCTTAATGTCCAGTGAATAACCTGAGATGTTACAAAGGTAAGCAGTAAACTGCTCGAGTCTTTTCCTTCATTTTTTTCGACATAGCGTGTACATAATAAATAGACGGTAATCTGTGCCCCATTAGTTTTCTCTGCTAGAAAGCCAACGCCCATCTACGGCTTCACTCAGCCGTACCTAATAAGTAGACAGGTGAGATGTTTAGAGCACGGTTCCCCAGTTGGGATAGCCAAACCAATGGTAAGCTAACGCGATAGTTGGGCGCGAGGACCCTGCTTGGTTTATCTGCTTCAACCAGCATCAACAGTTGCTTAGCAACCCGGCGGATTGAGGAGTTATCCATGACGCATTGTCCTAAAGTTACATTACGACTGGGATTACGGACAGTAAAATTACAGTTCAGTACTTCGTGTAACCCCCACGAGCATTCAGGAGAGCACGTACACGTTGAGGCATGCTGTTCACGAGATTTGCCAAGGTTTGGACAGGAATCGCTTGCCATGCAGTGACAATAGCCTGCTGCAATTCACGCACAGATGCAGGCTGCTGGTCCCAGTTGTCGATTTGACGCGTTAATTCTGCCCACAAGTTCTCTATCGTTTTCATATCCGGGGACATGGCAGGCCATTCCATATGCTCTACACCACGGTCAGCAAGAAAGTGTTGGATCATGCGAGCATGATGAGGCCGTGCATTGTCATCTTGGAAGACAAAGTTTCCTCGAAAGGCTGCACGAACAAATGGAAGCAATGTTTCTTCCAGAATGGCCCTGTGCTTGAACTGGTTCAGGTTTCCATTCAGAACAACCAGGTCAGTTTTGCCCCCTGCATGAAAAGCAGCCCAAACGGTCACCCCACCACCTCCAGCTTGGACTCTTGGCACTATACAATCTTCGTTGTAGGCTTCATGCACTTGTCTGCGCACTCGGACGCGGCCATATTGACGATAGACTAGAAATCTAGACTTGTCACTGAAGATCACGTGATTCCAGTGTCCTGGCTGCCATTGACGGTGCTCTCTGGCCACTGCAATCGGCGCTGGTGGTGTTGTCTGGTCAGATGTGGCTTTCTCAGGGGACGCCTGGAACGATAGCCTGCTTGAACCAGTCGTTGGTTGACTAGCCTTCTGGATACAGACACATTTGTCAGTTGCTGCCACTCAGCCCTAAGCCGATTAGCTGACTTGGTACGGCCATTGCGGACTAATCGGTGCAGCTGGCGATCATCCCTCCTTGTGGTTCTGCGGGGACGTCCTGGCCTCGGTATTGGAGTAGGGACACCCCTCTGAGCATTTCGTTTCAGGATCTTTGACACCTGACCTTGAGTGATGCCATACTGCCGAGCAATAGCACGCTGTTTCATGCTGGAATTTCGTAAAGCCACCACTAAATGACAAACAGCATTGTCGAATTGACGGACCATCTCCAGGGGAAGCGGCAATAACTTTTGTAGACGTGCAGCATTTGTTTTCCACTAATACAGAATGCAACAACCCTTATATACCCGATTGTGAAGCCAATCGTCAAATGTACCTGTCCGTACATTTTGTCACGCCACCTGTGATATAATCCTGTTATTGACTTCTTGCTGCGACAGACAATCAGTGACATTGTTCTTTAAACAAAGAAATCACCGAAGCGTAAAAGAAACTCACCAGATTGATATATCGGGTTGAGAAAGTAAACCCAAGTCAAGAAAAAAAAAAAATTCTATATTAAATGCCAAGTCTGTATATATATATATATATATATACACTAGGTGAGATACCCATTCTACGCCTGGCAACCCATGCTGCACATCGGTTGAAGGCCCGAAGCAAACAGATGATACTAAAGCATGAACCAATAAATTCCACGTTCCTGTGACACCTTGAGTCAAACATCAGGCATGAACAGCCGGTTCGTGAATGACTCGGGCAAAAAACTTACCACAGCTGAATGTTTTTATACGCTGTCAATGGCGAAACTGCAAATGCTGAATCTGCAAATGTCACAGGTCGAGACCCTCACATCATTTCCTCATTCTCCTTTAAACTCAATCTCTCCATCTATCTATCTATAATTCCAGTAATCTCTGTGTGTGTGTGTGTCTGTGTGTGTGTGTGTGTGTGTGTGTGTGTTTGTCTGTGACCGCTGTTTCTCGACAACCACGGGTCCGATATACTTGAAACTTGCCAGGTATATTGCTGGGGACCTGAGGATGTGCCTTTTCAAGGTTTCATATTAATCGGAGAAGTAGTTACCGAGCTATGGCGATTTAGCCGTTCGCCGTTCGCTTTGGCTTTGCGAATGGACCAAACCATTCATGTAAATAGAGGGGGGGGGGGTTCTGTGGTCGTTCGCTTTGGCTTTGCGAATGGACCAAACCATTTCATGTAAATAGAGGGGGGGGGGTTCTGTGGTCGTTACTGCCACGCGGTTTGGAATGTTTTTCCGAACGGGCACCCACGTACGGGCACGTCCTAGTATTTTCAATCCAAGCAGCATCTATCTATCTATAATTCCAGCAATCTCTGTGTGTCTGTCTGTGTGTCTGTGACCGCTGTTTCTCGACAACCACGGGTCCGATATACTTGAAACTTGCCAGGTATATTGCTGGGGACCCGAGGATGTGCCTTTTCAAGGTTTGTAATTAATCGGACAAGTACCTACCGAGCTATGTCCAAAAAACGCTTCAACCAATCAGAGAGCAGCGAACGATCGCGTGTGCCGAACGTGGCGGGCACACTCTGCCTCGGATGGCACATTTGACAGCGTATTCATTTATTTCACGTTTGCAAACTATGTTGGCGTTAAACTATGTTTTACAACTAATAAAAACGAATTTGCGATTCATTCGCTTTCCTGCGCGTTTGTGCACGCGATGGCGATTTCTTTACCAAACTCCGGAAGCCGTTCGCTTTGGACCAAACCATTGCATGTAAATAGAGGGGGGGGATTGTCACCACTCGCAAGCCGTTCGCTTTGGACCAAACCATTTCATGTAAATAGAGGGGGGGGGATATAATTTTAGATATAGATATAGTACGGGCATGCCCTAGTCTATAATAATTCCACTAATCTCTGTGTGTCTGTGACCGCTGTTTCTCGACAACCACGGGTCCGATATACTTGAAACTTGCCAGATATATTGCTGGGGACCTGAGGATGTGCCTTTTCAAGGTTTCATATTAATCGGAGAAGTAGTTACCGAGCTATGTCCAAAAAACGATTCAACCAATCAGAGAGCAGCGAGCTATCACGTGTGCCGAACGTGGCGAACAGACTCTGCCTCGGACGGCACATTTGAGAGCGTATTCATTTATTTCACGTTGGCAAACTATGTTGGCGTTAAACTATGTTTTAAAACTAATTAAAACTAATTTGCGATTCATCGTAACTGCGATATGCGACCTTCCGGACAGTCAAATGAGGACGTCACTTCCGGACTTACGGATAGTCATAGTGACGACGTACTGATGCTGAACGTGGCGAGCAGACGCTGCCTCGGACGGCACATTTGAGAGCGTATTCATTTATTTGACGTTGCAATCTGTGTTGATTGTTGTAAGGTACGATCGATTGTAGTACACGTTTATAATAACTCTGCCGATACAGGCCCGATTAACTGCAGCGCCATCCGAGCTGCGGCGTCGGGACGATACATTCATTGTACGGTCACATCACGCACTTACGGGCACGCCCATGGGCCCATGGGCACGCCCATGCATGCATGGGCGAAGACATTTTTTTTTTTTTTTTTGGCAAGGAACGGGCACCCACGTACGGGCACGTCCTAGTATTTCCAATCACAAATTAATACTATACCATTAATATAACAAAATACAATGTTATAAAAACCCATGAGGTAAACAAAAATAAAAGCCATTCTATCGTGATAACCAATACAGACAAATATGCCGGTGAGCAAGGGCGGATACATATCATTTTGTAGGGATCGAAAATCAAAATAACAATTGTATTGAGATTTATCAAGCCAGCGAATGTTTCTGCTGAACCCGTGATTGTGCTTACATCCAGACAGGGAGCAGTTCATATGGATCTAAACTCAAGATCATAATTGTATTGAGGAATTTATGAAACCTCCCACCCACTTTACGACACCCGCTGGGACCCCAAAGCGTTCCACAAAAGTTTTGGCAGGGCTAGCCCCAAAAATTAGGGAGTTGTTCCGGGATGGACTGACAGACGGTTCGGCTTTACAATATAGATATATATCTTGTTACGGGTTCCTGGGTGAGCACAGAGGGGTTGCTTGGACCCGCCACTCGACCTCCTACCCTGAATAGTCAGGGCCCTTAGGGATATTTTGGGGCCGTTTGGTTCAAATTCTTCCAAAAGCACCAAATTTGGCCCAGATGTTGCCCATGCCATACTCTTTCGATTTTTGACGGGCGCCAAGACGGGCGCCCCCCCTCCCCCCCCCGGGGGCCCCATATTGGCGAAATACTAAATGGCCGCCACCCGGATTAGAGGAAAATCAGTTAAATAACCAAAAGGGTTGGAATCATGTATGATACCACTTTTCAGGGGGTTTTCGAGGTCGAGGAATCCAATTATGATGTTATTTTGATGATTCGAGGTCAAGGTCATCTTAAAGGTCATTTTTGAGTCAAACATGTCGGTTTTTGAGTTTTTTGTCAAGATTTACGCGAGGTTCACCATTTTATGTTTCTGGGTTGGGTAATCGAA
The DNA here is from genome assembly GCF_964187855.1 of Myxine glutinosa. Lineage (NCBI taxonomy): Eukaryota > Metazoa > Chordata > Myxini > Myxiniformes > Myxinidae > Myxine > Myxine glutinosa. Next base: position 32,616,310 of record NC_136268.1, read on the forward strand.
CTCTGACCTTATTTTTGACAAAGGAAATATTTACATGTCTACTTCCTAATTTTCAGGCATATGCAGTTCATCAGTCTAATTACAAAGGTACGGATTTTGATGTTTTATGAACTGTATGCCATATCCTTGTGTTTAATTTTTGTGCGATCATGATCCAGGTTCATGTATACATGATTGTATACATGTCATAAATATGACGTCATAGGTCATGTGAACTGGCGGCCATATTGGATTTTATGAAAACCTTAAAAATGGATCCCTGCCTTCATTTTTCGATCGATTCATTTTGAACTTTGACCACTTATAGTACGCCATGTGATTGGATGCATATCCTAATTATGACGTCGTAGGTCAGGTGACATGGTGGGATGGACCAGTATGGTCCCCGCATCATACCGCCCTTGGCGCCCGTCAAAAATAGAAAGAGTATGGCATGGGCAACATCTGCGCCAAATTTGATGCTTTTGGAAGAATTTGAACCAAAATATCCCTAAAGGCCCTGACTAGAAGACAATGCGTCATGGATAACTCCTCAATCCGCCGGGTTGCTAAGCAACTGTGGATGCTGGTTGAAGCAGATAAACCAAGCAGGGTCCTCGCGCCCAACTATCGCGTTATCTTACCATTGGTTTGGCTATCCCAACTGGGGAACCATGCTCTAAACATCTCACCTGTCTACTTATTAGGTACGGCTGAGTGAAGCCGTAGATGGCCGTTGGCTTTCTAGCAGAGAAAACTAATGGGGCACAGATTACCGTCTATTTATTGTACATGCTATGTCGAAAAAAAATGAAGGAAAAGACAACCGGACAGGTTTGAATTGGTTTACCAAAGTTGAACAAATGGCACGTATTTACAGGCACAGTTCATAAAGCACGATTTTACAATCACAATTCACAAGATATATACAGAAATCAGACACTAGAAAAGCTTACCCCTAACACAGAAGATCCCCTTGGACAATCTTAATTATCTAGGGATGGATATGTGCCTCCCACAATCATACCGGGAAGTAGAGATAAAGAGAGAGATGAAGATTGGGGCTTTGGGTCAGCCCCTTGCTCACCCTACTCAAACCGGCAGGTTTGCATCGGTCCAAAGTGAAGAGAAGGGAAGGGGGGGGAATGTGGTGTGTGTTGGTACAGTGTAGGGAGAGGTGCAGCATATGCAGTGTAGGCGCTATAGGAAAGATGTGAGATGTGGATGAGTATCTTGCCCAGACGGGTCATAATGAAATCCTTCAGTTCTCGTGGTTAGACATTCATTCACTGTTGTCTATTGTTACGTGCTCCTCCCCAACCCCCTGGTCACGGTGTACCTCCGAGCCCCGAGGGGAGTCACGGCAGAAAAATGTGTTATTCTGTATGTCAAAGATCACTGGTGATGCCACACCAATTGTTACCAACAAACAAATATTGTATTAAGATCACACAAGAATAACAGTACAACAATAATAGTAATCAAAAGTACAATCAATATATAGCCTATGATGGTACCATCAGTTTCGTAATATATAACTCACTGTGCTCCAAGTGAGTGAAACAAGAACATTCCCAATGTCTCTTTCCCTGCTTCAAACCAAAATTGATTCCGGTTTCAGGCCGAAGTCGATCCCGGCTTCAAGCCAAAGTCGATCCGCTCCAGCGATCATCAGAACGATGTCTAATCGAGACCAGAATCCCGTTCGGATGACGGTCACAGCCACACGGCCAAAGCTGCACCAAGGCGCCCTCAAGGCGACTGGGAAATCCAAAGGCGCCCTCCAGGCGACTGGGAAATCACACCCTCGGGTATGGACGTTTCACGGCTCACAGTCGACGAACCTCAGATTTACCTTCAAAATCCGTGTTGCACACACACACACCAGATAAACGTCTGAATGCAGTGAGAACGGCTGAAGCGAAGAAGCCTTGCTTGACGCACAAAGCACGCGAGTCAAAATGGCCGACGGCCCGTACTCCAGACGTAACGGCACGACGAGGATTCTCTTCGGAATCAATCGCAAAACCTGACACGCAGGTGAATCTGTCACAGCGATAACAACTCTGTCGTAGGAATCCCTTTCCTGGGAAACCCAATGTTCACTCGTGACTCTTGCTCGCCAATGTTCGCTCCAGACCGCAGAGCAACTATGCTTCTTGTCCGACTCCACTCGCTCCGCCTTCTTTTCCCTCTTTTCCCTCTTCCTCTTCTTCGTCATGGTCCGGTTCCCGATCCGGTTTCCGGTTTCTTTCAACACTAACTTTTTCACCTTTTGAAAACAGTTCATACACAATAAACCTTTTGCAAAAAATAATAGTACATGGAATCAAAAATGTTTACAGTGGATGAAAACCACAACAACGGAAGTGACGAATCCGTAACACTATAGTCACTCGAGGTTTCTGACGGAGAACAACAAGAAAATTCAGATGCCACGCCTGACATCTGAACAACGTTTAAGGGCAATTGGGATGCTTGAGGCTGGTGAAAGCCAGCAAACAATTGCCCAACGTCTTGGTTGCTCACAGCCTGCAATTTCCAACCTGGCCAGGCATTACGGTGAAACTGGAACTGTGAATGATGGTCCACAAAGAGGAAGACCACGGGTAACCACTCCAAACCAAGACCGCTGGATTGTGCTGCAGCATCTTCGTGATCGTTTCTGCCCTGCGACGCAAGCAGCTCTGCATTGACAAAAGGTCGCCACAACAACCGCATCAGTGTCTCTACTGTGTGGAGGCGCTTGACAAGTCGGGGCCTGGTGGTAAGCCGTCCTTGCAGAGGTCCAGTGTTGAACATAGTGCATCGGTGGAACAGACTAAGATGGGGTCTGCAGCATCGCCGTTGGACACAGCAACAGTGGAGTGCAGTCTTGTTCAGCGACGAGTCCAGATTTTGCCTCCATGCTGCTGATGGATATCAACGGGTATGGCGCAGAGGTGGGGAAAGGTATGCATCATGCTGTATTCGCCAGATCAATCGTTGAGGAGGACCCAGTATGATGGTATGGGTCAGCATTTCCACCCGTTGCAGGACACTTTTGGTCGTCATCGAAGGCAATCTCACTAGTCAGCGTTATGTCAATGAAGTTTTGAGACCTCATCTGCTGCCATTTCTCCAGGCTCATCCTGACATCGCAGTTTTCCAGCAGGACAACGCTCGACCCCATGCTGCTCGCCTGACCACCAACTTCCTCCAGGAACAGGGGGTTGAAGTGATGCCTTGGATGCCTTATTCCCCTGACCTCAATCCCATTGAGCATTTATGGGATGAGCTTGGTCGACGTCTTGCATCGAGGAGATCAACGGCTGTCAATCGGCAAATGCTCATTCAAGGCTTGCAGGAGGAGTTGGACAGACTTCCCCAGGACCGCATCAGACGCCTGGTACAGAGCATGCGCCGGAGGTGTACAGCCTGCATAACAGCTCAAGGAGGACACACACGATATTGAGGACTGCTGTCATTCTGTCCTTGACTGTTAGGAGTGTTGTATCCATTCCTGTGTCATTTTGTTTTGACTGTATTCAGGTGCGTGCCTTTGTGTTGCAGTGCTGTGACTTTTGTTGCACCACTCCTTGTGATGTTCATGGTTTTTGCTTTTTTTGTGATTGAGGAAACCTCTTGTTTATTGACATGTGTTTAGTAAAGATCGCTGAACTTTACCTCTGTGTTCAAATATTTTTCATTTTAGCGTGGAGGATTTCAATGAGTGTCCTTCTAAAGATTTGATAAGTTTATTTTGATGTTGAGTATATATCACACACACACGGTCATAGTTAATGTGATTTTGATTATAAATGATTGGACCAAACAGGGATGTGGGTGGGAGACTTTAAAAGATTCATAATTATTATCTCATCTATTTTATGTTCTTAAAAATATATAGTACAAGTAAACTTAGAAACAGGAGGAGACCATTTGGCCCTTCACACCTGTGCCCGATCAACACCCCATTAAGTTAATGTATCGACCTGCCTTGACAGGATACCTTAGAGGTATAGCGCCTTTGAGCTCCCTAATATGGGTTCGATTCCCGCCCCGACTATAAACTGTCATCTTGAGGTTTCGCAGACAGAGCGTTCAATCTCAAGCTTCGCCGTCCGTCCGACGGACGAGAAGCCGGCTGTCCCTTCTGCTGGGATTTGCTCGTGGACGTTAACATGTCAAGCTCCACGGGATTTTGCGCACTCCATCCAAGTCGGTGACGCATAAAGATGGCGTGTGAATGATTAAAACTTCATTCATCCAGTCCACCAGCTGTATCCAAGCCCTTCACTTGACCTTCCTTGTTTCCGACCTCTTTCCTTGCTGCCAGGAATAGTTTTGGCTCGCGCAGATTTGTTGCGCCTGCTTTATTAGCCATGTGAATCATCGAACTTGTTGCATAGGAAAATGATCTTTCTGTCCGCCATCTTTGTCTTCCATGTCGGTTTAAATGTGCAGTTCATTCAGACTGTTTCAGGAGACCTTCAAATTGTCACCGATGTCTTTCGACTGGTTTATCGATGTGCGCTTTTCCATTATGTAGGGATAAAGGTTGTTGGCATTCCCATCTGAACACGACCTCGCGGTGTTGGGATCCCAGGTTCGAGTACATCGACATCTCCAATGTCCTTGTAATCCATGTAGGAGTACATCGACATCTCCTAATGTCCTTGTAATCCTTGTAAAAGTCCATGGACATCTCCTAATGCCCTTGTAATCCATGTAGGAGTACATCGACATCTAACGCCCTTGTAATCCATGTAGGAGTACATCGACATCTCCTAACGCCCTTGTAATCCATGTAAGATACATCGACATCTCCTAATGCCCTTGTAATCCATGTAGGAGTACATCGTCATCTAACGCCCTTGTAATCCATGTAGGAGTACATCGACATCTCCTAATGCCCTTGTAATCCATGTAAGAGTACATCGACATCTCCTAACGCCCTTGTAATCCATGTAAGATACATCGACATCTCCTAATGCCCTTGTAATCCATGTAGGAGTACATCGTCATCTCCTAACGTCCTTGTAATCCATGTAGGAGTACATCGACATCTCCTAACGCCCTTGTAATCCATGTAAGATACATAGACATCTCCTAATGCCCTTGTAATCCATGTAAGAGTACATCGACATCTCCTAATGCCCTTGTAATCCATGTAAGAGTACATCGACATCTCCTAATGTTTTTGTAATCCATGCAAGATACATCGACATCTCCTAATGCCCTTGTAATCCATGTAAGAGTACATCGACATCTCCTAATGTCCTTGTAATCCATGCAAGATACATCGACATCTCCTAATGCCCTTGTAATCCATGTAAGAGTACATCGACATCTCCTAATGCCCTTGTAATCCATGTAAGATACATCGACATCTTCTCCTCCTGTCCGTCCTACATGTGATACACGTACATACCTCCCCATAGGTGATCGATGTAAAGGAGTACTCACTGGGACATGATTTTGAAATCAATCACGTGCCCTATGACCCCGCTGTACATCAGGAAAGGAATAATCTTCCCACACGATGAATACCTGGACTGAATACCTGGACTGGGATGAGATTTTATTTGTGAAATGATTTAAACTCTTCTGTCCCTTCTAGTCAGGGCCCTGAGGGATATTTTGCTTCAAATTCTTCCAAAAGCATCAAATTTGGCGCAGATGTTGCCCATGCCATACTCTTTCGATTTTTGACGGGCGCCAAGGGCGGTATGATCCGGGGACCATACCGGTCCATCCCGCCATGTCACCTGACCTACGACGTCATAATTAGGATATGCATCCAATCACATGGCGTACTATAAGTGGTCAAAGTTCAAAATGAATCGATCGAAAAATGAAGGCAGGGATCCATTTTTCAGGTTTTCATAAAATCCAATATGGCCGCCAGGTCACATGACCTATGACGTCATATTTATGACATGTATACAATCATGTATACATGAACCCGGATCATGATCGCACAAAAATTAAACACAAGGATATGGCATACAGTTCATAAAACATCAAAATCCGTACCTTTGTAATTGGACTGATGAACTGCATATGCCTGAAAATTAGGAAATAGACATGTAAATATTTCCTCTAATTGTCAAAGATAAGGTCAGAGTTCTATTACCCAACCCAGAAACATAAAATGGTGAACCTCGTGTAAATCTTGACAAAAAACTCAAAAACCGACATGTTTGACTCAAAAATGACCTTTAAGATGACCTTGAGGGTTGACCTTGACCTCGAATCATGAAAATAACATCATAATTGGATTCCTCGACCTCGAAAACCCCTGAAAAGTGGTATCATACATGATTCCAACCCTTTTGGTTATTTAACTGATTTTCCTCTAATCCGGGTGGCGGCCATTTAGTATTTCGCCAATATGGGGCCCCCGGGGGGGGGGGGCGCCCGTGTTGGCGCCCTTCAAAAATCGAAAGAGTATGGCATGGGCAACATCTGGGCCAAATTTGGTGCTTTTGGAAGAATTTGAAGCAAACGGCCCCAAAATATCCCGAAGGCCCTGACTATTCATGGATTCTCAATATTTATCTGTTTAAAATTTAAATCATTCCAAATCATTCACTCCTGCTGCCGAATTATGGAAAAATGAAGGAATGTATTTGAAAGAGGTCGGTTCTCCTCAACAGGTGAACAAGGTAGGTGGGGTGAGGTTGAATGTTCACCTTTATATCTACCTTCAACGACAAACTGAAACTGTCTTTGTGTCGGTTTCGGAGAATCACTTCCAATCGATTGCTCAGGAATAGTTGGACATCCGTTCTGGAACATTCCTTCCTGTGGTGTGGAAGTTGTTCGGGACTAAATTAACCTGATGTCACGAGGCAGTGGCTCCGTACGCGTGACAGGTGTAACCCGGTGTCGTGGATGTTGGCACCTGGATGCTCCCTACGAAGGGTAGAACATGGTAGCTCGGTAGGTAGTCTGCTCGTCATTCCGCTACGTACTCTGGGTTCGATCCTCGGTCTTCTCCTCCACGAGGTCGGTTCTTCCTCCTGTGCGGTGGCAGCGGGTGGTGCTGCATCATGGAGCACGCCGTCCTTCGGACGCGGATTTAAAGCCGGCTATTCTGCCTACCTTCAGGTTGCACTTGCAGATACACGTTAAGATGCCACGTCTTCTTTCGAAAGTGGCAGACCATTGTACGCCGGGTGCCTGGCAAAATGATATTCCAAATTCTCTTTCTAATCAGCACCAGGTGTGGAAAGGTGGGACGAGGCAGGTACGATGGCCCAAACGACCTTCATTGTCTGGACGTTGCGTTCGCGCATTGCTGGATGACGTCACGTGGTTGCTGAAGGAGACCATGAGTGGGGGATTCCCGGGGGTCCACGAACGCTTGACTACTGTAGGGTACACGAATGAATACCGACGAACATAACTCAACACTACTGTAATGAACCATACACACCAGGTATACCTGTGTCCACCTCTGTCCATTAAGTACGTACGCACTTTCTTAACAGAGTTTACTTGCGGTCGTTTCTTTGTGTGACGACCTTTTCTGCTTACGTCATCAAAGCGACCCCTTGTGTCTGCGTTAACGCAATGTTGTCTGTGCGTGAACCTTTGATACTCTTTGTGACGTTTAGAGTTTCGTACAAACGTCTGTTTTCCATCGGGAGCTTCTCCTTGCCTTTGTATTTTCTCAGGAACCCTCACATCGTCCATGTTTTATAGTTTAATATTCTTTATTTATACCTATTCGAAAGTCTGTAAAGTTAGGTACTTCTATTTATTAATCAGCCGTTAGTTTTATAGTCATTTCTGGCCTGGGAGGAGGATGGCCTCCAGGTATCTACACTCTACCTTGGGTTCGGATTTCGAGGCAACTACAAACCGCCATCCTGGTGTTTCACAGGCAGCGCCAGTTGGAAAGACGTTAAAAGTCGGAAGAGCCGCCGGTGAGCACTGGTCGTCGAAGGTGAACGTCAAAGATCCCACTGTGTCTTTCACCACGAGTAGGCGAGTTATCGCCGGCATCCTGAACAAACTTGGAATTACTAACTGCACAATCGAAGTAGCTGGTCCGTGCTGGTCCGTGGAGGACTTGCGTGTTGTATTATTAGTAGTAGTGGTAGTATGTTATCAGTAGTAGTAGTAGTAATAGTATTAGTAGTTGTAGTAGTAGTAATACCTGTGAAACACCACTACTTAGACTAGTAGTGGTTGTAGTAGTCGCGGTAATAGTAGTAGTTGTAGACTAGTACTAGTATTCGTAGTAATAGTGGTAGTATTAGACGAGGAGTAGTAGTGGTTGTAATAGTAGTAGTAAAATTAGTCGTAGTAGTAGTAGGGGTTGTCGTAGTTGTAGAATAGTATTAGTACTAGTAGCAGTACTGGTGGTAGTAGTAGTGGTAATAGTGATAGTAGTAGTAGTCGTGGTAGTAGTAGTAGTCGTGATAATAGTAGTGGTAGTAGTAGAAGTCGTGGTAGTAGTAGTGGTAGAAGTTGTAGTAGTAGTTGTGGTAATAGTAGTAGTCGTGGTAGTAGTAGTAGTCGTGGTAATAGTCATGGTAATAGTAGTAGTAGTAGTAGTAGTTATGGTGGTAGTAGTAGTAGTAGTAGTAGTAGTAGTCATGGTAGTAGTAGTAGTAGTAGTAGTAGTAGTAGTCATGGTAATAGTAGTAGTAGTAGTAGTCGTGGTAATAGTAGTAGTCGTAGTAGTAGTCGTGGTAATAGTAGTAGTAGTAGTAGTTATGGTGGTAGTAGTAGTAGTAGTAGTAGTCATGGTAGTAGTAGTAGTAGTAGTAGTCATGGTAGTAGTAGTAGTAGTAGTAGTAGTAGTAGTAGTAGTCATGGTAATAGTAGTAGTAGTAGTAATAGTCGTGGTAGTAGTAGCAGTAGTAGTAGTGGTAGTCATGGTAATAGTAGTAGTAGTCGCAGTTGTAGTGGTATAATATTGTAATTTCTCCCATTTATTTGTATACTTTCCTCGATGATATACCTTATGTATTAGACTCGTAGTCTAATAGTAATACATAAGGTATATCATCGGGGTAATATACAAATCATCGGGGAAAGTATGCAAATTGTGAATATACCATTCAGGTAGTCGCGTCTAATTGTATCGTTGGCAGGTTCACGTTAACCTGGTGTTAAATTAGCAGAATCTTTATTTTCATCCCATTGGTCAAGGTCGCTTGTTGATGTGAGCTTTTGTAAATGCACATGACCTTTGCACCCTTTTGGGGGGTGCCATTGTAACTGTATATACACTACCGTGATATATATGCGTTCGCGCTGCCGTCTGTGCCCCTCTCCGCGATGCGGAGCCCTTTCCCCCCGTGAGTAAATCTCCCTTTTTATGTGCGACATCGCAGAGTCGAACTTCAAAAGGCAAAACCAGTAAAATATGCTTTTAGTGAGAAAGTCTTTGTCTCGCGTGTCCAGCAGCACGCAGCCCGTGCACGCCACGTGTCCGTCCGTCCCGTTTCGATGCGCCCGTCGGACAATTGATGAATTTTTTAAACTCGTCTCGGAGTTCATAGCACGTGTTCCCCGTGCGCCATTGATATCCCCGATATTCATCAAATACGTTCAAAGCGAAGAGATCGACCTACGGGGACGGAGAGGAAAACGTCCAAAGAAGGTGAAACGAAGAGAAGGGGACACGGGGAGGTGCCACGTGCGCGGAAATCGGGCGGGAAAACGAGGACACAGATGAGAGACTAAAGAAACATCTTTATCCATTGGTCAAAGGTCAAACATCACGCTGGGCAGAGGCTCCAAAAATCCTTCACTTTGTTTCCCCCCCAATCCCGACCCGGCCGCCCAACTTAACCTCCCCAATTCCCCCTCCCTCTCCCTCTCTCTCCCTCTCGAGACACACGAAGCCCCCACTCGGAAGGGTCCTTCGCGCCATGAGGGAACTCCCCACACCTCTCGCTTTCTTACTATCTCGAACAGTTTCCTCCGTTCTCCATCCTTTTGTCTTCATTTGTCATTGTCTTTAACCATCTGTACACCTCTTGGTCTGCTGTCTACGTTCATTGTACTTGCGGCTGTCGGTCTGTCTGTCTATTTTTTTTTGTGTCTAGCCCTCTTTCACAATAATATACCCTTATGGGTAGTTGTCCGCGGTTGAAGCCATAATAAGCGTAGTTCTCCCACCTCCCAAATCCATGACTTTTCTTTCCTTCCTGCTCCAAATCTATAAACTTTATTTCCGCAAATGAGTTCATTAAGGACAAAACGCTTGTTCGTGATCGAGTTAAGATAACCTTTCATACTCCACCTGATCAAAGGTATCCTGGATCGTGTTTCTGTTCTGAACTTGTGTTTGTCCTCTGTCTCTGACTGTCCTGCTCTCTTGGACCTCCTCTTATCGTCATGGACAAGGACTAGCTTCCCTATCCAAGGTTCCAAGGTACCTATTGATATTTATTTTTTCTTTTTCCTTTCTTGTTGAATACCTGTACGTTTTACCTTCCCACATGAACAGGTATTAACACATTCTGTCAATACGAACCACGCTGTCCTTGTATGTTCAACAGACGCTATTTCATTATTGTCTGCATATCGTAATAACATGGTTATGGTCGGCGTGTGATCCTCGGAATATTATTTCTCAGACAATTATTTATCTTTTATTCATTGCAGTAAAAATGGACCAGGTAGAAATCCGGGTACAATCTGAAATGTATGCTTTAAAATTTCCTACATACAGTATATATCGATATATCTAATATATAAAGAAGAAAGTTTGTTTGTTCGATCGTTTATGTATTTGGATCCTGCAGGAACTAATGCGACCAAACTTTGCACGGACTCCTCTTTCATCCAGAGGAAGGTCCTGGACTATGTTTGGATGAAACAAAAATTGATCACAGATAAAACCGGATAATTGGCCGTTAGGCCTCGATCGGGTCTTGTGCTTATACACTGCCTGAATTTTTCCCGGAGTGATCGAGTAATATGAATTGTGAAGATCGTATGTTGAGATTGTACTTGTTTGTTGTCAACATAAATTTAATTATTATCGTGTTTCCAAGTGCAACGGTTATTTAAAAGATTACTTTACACAGGTTTATTATAACACCTTCGTGTTCAGGCCTCAAGTGAGCATGTTCCTTTTACACTGCCTTGCTTTTTCCTGGGAGTGATTGGGTAATGTTTTGTGAAGATCGTATGTTGAGGTTGCAGTGATTTTTGTTGTATTTAAAAAATAAAATAAATAAAAACAAGTGAAAGCAATCCATGCACATATTTAAATACATATTTCTTTGAATTTTCTTCAGCTGGTATATATATATATATATATATATATATATATATATATATATATATATATATATATATATATATATATATTTATATACTTATATATTTATATTTATATACATATATATATATATTTATATACTTATATATTTATATTTATATACTTATATATTTATATTTATATACTTATATATTTATATTTATATACTTATATATTTATATTTATTTACTTATATATTTATATTTATATACTTATATATTTATATTTATTTACTTATATATTTATATTTATATACTTATATATTTATATTTATATACTTATATATTTATATTTATATACTTATATATTTATATTTATATACTTATATATTTATATTTATATACTTATATATTTATATTTATATACTTATATATTTATATTTATATACTTATATATTTATATTTATATACTTATATATTTATATTTATATACTTATATATTTATATTTATATACTTATATATTTATATTTATATACTTATATATTTATATTTATATACTTATATATTTATATTTATATACTTATATATTTATATTTATATACTTATATATTTATATTTATATACTTATATATTTATATTTATATACTTATATATTTATATTTATATACTTATATATTTATATTTATATACTTATATATTTATATTTATATACTTATATATTTATATTTATATACTTATATATTTATATTTATATACTTATATATTTATATTTATATACTTATATATTTATATTTATATACTTATATATTTATATTTATATACTTATATATTTATATTTATATACTTATATATTTATATTTATATACTTATATATTTATATTTATATACTTATATATTTATATTTATATACTTATATATTTATATTTATATACTTATATATTTATATTTATATACTTATATATTTATATTTATATACTTATATATTTATATTTATATACTTATATATTTATATTTATATACTTATATATTTATATTTATATACTTATATATTTATATTTATATACTTATATATTTATATTTATATACTTATATATTTAAATTTATATATATTTATACTGTATAAACACACCTGTTTGATTGAGATTTTAACAAACTCAGAGGTGAAGTACAAAACTTATTTATCTTCCGTTTATGGACTTCTTGTATAGTAGTAAAGGCGCATTAATCCCCTCTTGTATCAGTTACATCTCATAACAATTGTAATAATTGTGCGCAGAATATGTTGCAAAGATTGTTGTAAATTATTTGTAAAGCCCGATAAGGAATAATTACCGTTTACCCTTATTTCAAATCAAAACATAATTACATGCTGAAACTTTAACTTCAAGGAGTGAAATTATTTCCCTCAAATGTAAAACAGTTGTTGTATGAGTCTTTTTATTGCTTCCGATCTACTGGTGCCACGAGACTAATGCAAGACGTGTGTACTCGGACAAGTATCTGTTTGAGTTGTCCGCCTTGCGTACGTTCAGCGTTGTAGTGTTCATATCCCGTGCCTTCGCTTGTCTACCACATGTGGACATCGATACGCCTCTTCACCAAGTGCACTGCTATGTTTGCCATATTGTGGTATAATATACATGTAGTAACGTGTTTATGATGTGTATAAATTATATAGCTTATATTCTTGGAACGCATTACATTATGTTGTATTGTTTCAGTGTATTGTTATGCCACAATAATTGATATTTCTATCTTGTCGCATCCCATAAATACTGTCGCAAACAATTATAACTGTCAATTGATTAAATGATGCAATCCGAAATGTAAACCAGTTATGCTGGATCAGAGTTGTTCACAATACATGAAACTTTCTACCTCTTCATTGTTATCGTTTTGTTCCCCATGAAACGTCTCGAATTCTAAATGTTATTACAATTCGTTTGATGATGGATTCATGCCAATATTTTTTGATGTAGCTACTTATCAATCACATCTTAATTTGATAAAACATTCTGTATGTATGTGTGTGTGTATATACACATATGTGTATACCAGGAGAAATAGTATAAACTCCACACTGTGACTGTGAGAAATAATAGTAAGGCGCCTCATTTGTAAACAGTACATGTATAACTAGAATAAATTAAATGAGTTACGGACACAACTTCAGGACAATCTTTGTTGGCGACAAGCTTTCGGCCCAATTGACCTTCTTCTTGGTCTTCCTCAACGAGAGTGGGCATACCCAAGAAGGTCAATTGGGCCGAAAGCTTGTCGCCAACAAAGATTGTCCTGAAGTTGTGTCCGTAACTCATTTAATTTTTCTGGATATATATATATATATATAATACACCACTGACTGACTTACTGCATACATACACACACATATATATATATATATATATATATTGTTACTATAATACAATGAGTATTTAATAATAAGTTTTCGGAACGATATTCTCACACTACTCCAACACCCATCGATGTTTTATTCAATTTTTTTACACACCAAGGTTTTAGTTTATTTCTCCATATCTATGTATATAGGCTTCGATTAGTATTGATTAGGCTACATATATCGGCTACGAAAAAGTTGCTTTTGAAGGTATAAAAAATGTATTTTAAAACTTTGTCGTATTTTGAACAACAAAACGTTCCCGGAACGACGTTACAATTGAATGTCCCGCGGAAGTTGTTCGCTTGTTCTGCTCCAAAGTGTCAAAGGCCCATGAAGCGCATTCTGCGGACACTGTGATCAAATGATTGATATTGTATCAATAACCACACAAATAACGAACAGTTTGATTTTAAGAATAACTTTTAACAGCTTGTTCTCCGGCGATCAAGCATTCTTAGTAAATACGGAATATAACAAACCAATAATGGTGGGACGTGATTGGGGGCTGATCGATAAATATGTGGCCTAACATTATGGTATGATTTATTTTTCTTGTTGTTGTTTATTTAGCTATTTGTGCTTCTCTTTTAATACAGTACAACAGTTTAAAATTAATTATTTTCATACAATTATACCTTTCCTATTTTTCCTACTTCAACTTTAAGCAACAAACTTAACGATCACCACATTGCGTCCGTCCTTCGGGAATGTTAAGCCGGTTGTCCTTTTAACAGTTTATGGACTACTTCCTTCGATTATGGGTCATTTGGGAGTGCAGCTCAAACTTTGATTATGTTTATCCGTGAAGAAAGTATGACGTAAAAGTGGAGATGAACACGGGGGAAAAAAAACACCATGAAACGTTAATCACATAACATGATGCAAACAAAAACAATTATTTACCATAAAACACGAACCAACAGAAAACAATTAACAGAATAATGTAGTTTTGAGTGAAGCTTTATTTTGGGCGATGCAGGATACCCCAATGAACAGACCACTGTGTGCCGGTGCCTTGGATTTACTGTAATCTGCTTCACATATATAAGAGCTAAAAACAAATGTATGAATAGATGGTGTCTAAGAAATTTTGTATACAAGATAATATCTATTATGTACGTGGTAAATTGTTTATTTCTGAGTTGTGCGAACATAATCGAACAAACAAAGGTTGTTCCCATTGTGATTGTTTAGTGAACGTATTAAAAGTTATTTAAAGTTTATGAGACTTTTTTGTTTTTAGCCTGTATAAGAAAATTCGTACATTGTGTACACCATTCGATATACCAGTGCTTCTCAAACTGGGGGTATTCCCCCCTTGTGGGGCGCGAGGCGGGTAGGGGGGGGGGGGGTTGGGGGCATGGTCATGTGAAAAAAAAATCATTTCTAATGTCGAATTTGGCTTAAATATTCAAAAATTGATGAATTAAGCTCGATATATTTCTGTATATGTATAGAATTTGTAATTCTGTATGTAATTTTTATGATAATTATGACGTCATAGGTCAGGTGGTACAGGTGCTATCTTGGGGAAAAAAACCGAAAACTTTGCACCTCGAAATCTCCAAAACCGCTCCATGGCAAACATTGAAACGTGTCTCATTGTCAAGTACTCCCCATGGGGAACAACATATATGTTCGTGATTATGTCATCGGTGCCTTCATTATGACGTCATAATTAGACAAGTGGAACGCTTGATCCGATCAGTTTGAAATTTCTTGAGCATAACCTACACAAATATTGTATGGGAGAATTAAATTGATGACGTCATTGGTCACGTGGTTCGGCGGCCATATGGCATTGAACATAAATCTACGTCATCAATAAACCACACAAACACAGCAGCTAATAAACACCACACAAAATACACCACAAAAACACGTCCTGGTGAGGATCTGCAATCTCTGATTTGCTCTTTCTTGTTGTAATTTTGCAACAGATTTTATTTGCTTACATATCTGTTGTGCATTCAAAAGTCATTCGGTTTACTACCGGTATACAAGTGTTGATTGCAATATATATATACAGTATATACATACATACACACACACACACACACACACACACACACACACACACACACACACACACACACACACACATGCATGCACACACACACACACACAATATTTACATACTGACATAATTTTTTGTACAATCTAACAAAAAATAAATATGGAGATTATTTCAAGGACTCGGAATTCCAACGTTCCTGTTTCATGGCGGCAACATTTCTGGCGAACGTACGAGGTGAAAGTCCTTCTGACTTGTGAACCCAAAAGGAACCGATGGTTCACATGTTATTGATTGATATATATATATATATATATATATATATATATATATATATATATATATATATATATATATATATATACATATTGTCACGCGAATGCCATCGGTTAATACTGTGGGCTCGTGGATGGCCAAACGAACTTTAATGGAGGCGACGATCAATTACGGATTTTGACTATGCAAGCACGGGAGCAAGAAGGAAGGGGAAGAAGCGGCGAGCTCTTACCTGTAGCGATCTCACCGGCAGCTCCGATCCTGTAGGGAATGAACTCAAAACGGACAAGGGGGTAAAATGTACAAAAATAATCGATTTATTATGCGGAACCCGAGAAAAATGAAACGCGCCGACAAATAATATAAAAAAATTTTTTTGTTTTTGTATACAAGATCGAGGCTCGTGAAAGAGCTAACATTAATCGCACAAAAGGTCAAACCGACACATAAAACACAAAATAAGGGGAGCAGTAGACAAGATGGGGATAGAGGGGGACGGACACAAACACAACATTTGAGAGCAAGGACATCGAGAGAACTGTGGGAGGGAGAGGGCTTGGGGGGAGGTGGGAGAGGTATAAAACATATGGACACTGCAAGGACTTCCAGGAAAGAAGTTGGAATTTCAAAAAAGTGTATCTGGGGTAAAAATTAGCGGGGGTAGAAAAGAATAGTTCCTAGAATGGTTCCTAAACCGGGATCCCGCACACCTCACTTCAACAACAGCACAGGGGAAGGAATTAAATAAAATAATCGTCGTGTTGTGTTCTGTGGTGCGTCTTATCTGTCTGGGTGTGTGATGTCGGTCAGGCTCCGTCCGGCTCCGATGTTGGCAAGAAGCAGGCCTCCGTCTGCCTCATTCACGCTTTGCTTGGCCCCGAGCCACCCGCTCGCCCCGGTCTCATCTGCTCAGCGTCACGCCTCGCTCGCCCGCTCATTGGTCGCACGCGAGGTCCCGTTTGCTCGTAGCAACAAGCCTCGCTCGTACGCTCGCACCAGGAGAATCGACGGCGTTCCAACGTCTGTCGTCATGCAGGCAAATTTGCAGATGGCACAGGAAGAAAAACCAAATGGAACGAAAAGCAAGGGCAGGAGGAAGGTCTGGGAAGGGCAGGAAACCAAAGTGAGAGAGAGATCGATCAATTGCCGGCGAGCAAGTCGTCTTGTCCTTGCCATGTCTAATGTCAGCTTCCTCCCTCTACCAACCAGTCCTCATTTCTTTATGGTCTTTCTCGCCTTCTGACGTCACCGGCCCTTGCCCTCTAATCAGCGACCTGCTTCTAAGTAGTGGTTTTGCGCCTTCCGCACTGATTGGCCGAATGTTCGCACCTTTTGCATTGATTGGCCGAGGTGTCAACGGTCAGTGGCCAATCAGTGTGCCGCTCCTTCCACCTTCCTTTCACCAATCAGTGGCCAGCTTCTTACCCCAACCAATCACACATTCTCCTGGGCGTGGCTATTGCTTGTTGGTTCTTCCAAAGTCATTGTGGTGGCGGGGAATTATTTAATGTGTGGTGCACTAATGTCTGTGGCCTATCTAATGTCTATGGGATGTATTGCCATAAGGGACACTGGGATGCTCACCGAGGGAACGGCACACAAGGGAATTTTACCCATAATCCCTGAACTAATTAGCATGCCCCGCCCCCGCATGGCGGGGATGAAGATATAAGCTTAATCCGACATTCGGGCTACAGAACTTATTACATCTAGATTCCCTATCACGACAGTCGAGCACCTAACAATGCACATCTACCTGGGTCTAGATATTCCTCTACCCCTAATTCATAACAATATTTTTACCTAATGGTCTCGTATTCATCAATGTGTGTACTGTCCCTCGGATCCACGTTAAAATGGTGTCCCGTCTGACGAATTTAGTTGGTGAACGTTAAAGATCTCACGGTGCCCTTCGTGAGGAGCAGGCGAGTTATCGCTGGCATCATGAACAGATTACAAATCCCTGTCCTGACAAATCGAGCCAAGAAACTGCTTCGGCTGCTCCGATGCTCTGTATACGTCATGGTTCAAGATCTGATCTGAACTAATGCTCGACAAGATTCTCTGGGTATGGAATAAAATAGCTGAGTGAGGGAGGGTGTGAGTGAGTGAGTGTTTGAGTGTGTGTGTGTGTGTGTGTGTGAGTGTGTGAGTGAGTGAGTGTTTGAGTGTGTGTGTGAGTGAGTGTGTGTATGTGTGTGTGAGAGAGTGTGTGTGTGTGAATGTGTGAGTGAGTGAGTGTGTGAGTGTGTGCATCCATGGCAGAACGATGAAGAGGAAGCACACTTAGCTCTGAGCTGCGTCGTCTGGGTTCGATTCCCGACTCAACTATAAACTGTCCGATTTGTTTTTCCCATGCAGAGCGACGCATCAAAAAGGATGATAAATAATAATTAAAATATTTTTTAAAGTTTTTTTTTTAAAACACCAATTGTCATTAAGCCGGGTGTCTCATGTGCTCGTATTAGTTGTATGTTAAACATCCCACAGCCTCTATTGCGAGTAGGCAAGTCATCACAGGCATCATCAATAAATTACAAATTAAAGCCAAAAAGGATCAACTTCAGTCTTGTAAGACCCGAGGATGTGTTCAGTTACCAAGCTTCTTGTAGAGTGCTCGCCAATCGGCTTAAGCACTCAATAAGCACTCTATTCAAAACTGTTGATAAGGAACGGCTAGCTTGGCAAGCGCTAGCTAGTTGCTTGGTAACTGAACATACCCCTACCCCCACACATGACCAATACCTAACTTCAGTAACCCCCCTATTACTCACAACCCCCCCCCCCCCCCCAAAACCACTTTCAGCACCTCCTCTATCCTTTCATCCTCCTTTCTTATTTCAATTTGAAATATTTTATTTTATTTAGGCTCCGCCCACTCCCCTATAATGACACGTGACATGTGACATGGCAGGGCCACGTGACATGGCAGAGTCTGAGAGCACAACGAAAGCAGAAAACGCTGGAGGTGTCGAGGAACCTGCGCCTGTGGAGGTGAGTCATACACATTCTCCTTCTCAATTTGACATTATTGCCCCAAGTCATTAAGAACGGAATTTGCTGCATTTACCTTTGACGTCATTTTGCACTTATTTGCCATCGTCCTGTACGTTAATGGTGAATGTTTTTTTTTTCATCTTTCTCAATTTGACTCGTAGCTTAGCCACAAGGACTTCTTGAACCTTGATCTGTGCCACAGTCTGCACCTGGCAGTGTTAGCAGGTTGAACAGAACTTTTTCTGTGCACAAAGTGAGTTTGAATTCTGGTAATTTCACCAGAAGAGGGTAGCTGGTGGACCGTGTGCACCCTGCAGAAACCCCTGGGGTGTGGAAGGGTGGACAAAAAAAACACAAAAAAGCAGAGGGTACAAGGCCAATAGGGGGGCGGTGGAAAAAAGAGAGACCACCGACCTGTCTGCAATGTGAAAGTGGCAGGCCCAGAGACTCTGCTTCATTGCGGGAGATTCCAATGATCTTCAACATGTTTGTTTCCATGGCATCTAGCTGAGAACGTTGTGAAGCAAGGGCACCAGCCCAGAGGGGAGAGCGGTATTCCATCAATCTGCAGATGAAGGAGTTCAGGTGTGCCAAGGAAGGACATTGTACGATAGACAATGCCCAGTCAGCGACTGTCTTTGTTAGCCAACTTTGAAATGTGGTTTTCTCAAGAAATCATGACTAATAGTGAGACCCAGGAGTTTGAATGACTGAACTTCTTCAAGAGGAATGTTAAGAAAGTGGATAGGAGAGTTTGCCAGACAGTCCTTTCAGAGAGACAGTGAGATTATAAGATTTGTCAGGATTGAAAGACATATTCCAAGTGTTTGAGCAGCTTGTGATTCTATCAAGGTCTAAAGAGAGA